>NC_053114.1:0-152500 GCF_010015445.1 Perca fluviatilis
GGTGCCACATATGGCTGCTCGATTATGGCTACAACGCCATGATTGATTCTGCTTAAGAATTAAAATATGTCTTTTGTCAGGGCCAGAGAGCAACCGGTTGGAGCTCTACCGCCTGTGACAGGTAATGCCTTCTTTTGACAATCCTGCCGTTTTTGTGGCGTTTTTATGCTTTTTGTTCACAATCCGTTGCATACATCCTGGTGGGGCTCGCTTTTAATGCTTTAGGTCTTACACCATTAGCCCATTTCCTGTTGTCTGGATGCCAAAGCGGACCTGATTAGTCCTATAACATCACCAATAAAACCACTTGCTGCTGTTTCCAGATGAGGTTTGCCTATATTAAACCTCTTTTAAAAGGGGACAGCCATTCAAATAAATTTCTGAATATCCCCCTTAATCCATAATCAGTATTGTGTGCTGGAGCCTATGAATCCCGACCTCCACCAGCTTGATTCATGTAATAGTGCATATATATCTTCCATCACTTGATGGGTATCGCTTTCTCATCACAGACCATCTGTTTTGGTCTAAAATGTAGTTTGACAATTACTTTTCCAGACATGAGAAAGGGATGGTGGTTCTGATTGCCGTAGTAGTTCTATTTGAATATCAGTAATACTGCAATGCGAGCCAACGACATGTGTAGTGAGGACTGTCGTATCCTTAGAGTGGGCATACGTTTGCTCTCATATCAGAGATACTTATACAACGGAGTAGGGGTATTTTTATGACTACATCACCCACTAGCTGGTAGTCCACAATGTCACTATAAATAAATATATTATAACGACCCCCATGAATGTCTGCCGGGTGTGGAGCTGCACATTTTAAATGAGGGCCAATGTGAATTTCTGAACACAGAGTCTGAATGAACTCCAAATTTCGCAGACGCCCCTTAAACACAATATTCCAACCGTCTCCTCCCGTGAAAAGAATCTTATATTAGTGATAGATTGTGTGTCATAGTTATGTGGGCTAGGTTGGGTTACAAGGCACATTTCATATTATATTCTTTCCAATGCTGTCGATCGTATTATAAGAACCAACTGTTAGCCTTAGCTTGTTGAACATTTTCGTTTCATGTACGATGAAATCAACCTTGGCATCATTCTCAGTGAAACTATTCCAGACCCTGGGGTATTGAATTTTCAATAAGACCAACTTCATAATGCCGCTTGTGTAATATGAGTGGTTTAGCCAGTTTTGTTCTGAATTGCCAAATCTTACTATTTGGATATAACTAATTCTGAGGCATTACAGGGAGCGTATACAAAAAACCGTCTTATTCACTAGCTCCAATACCTTTCACTAACAAAACACAATGACTAATATTACAAGACTGGTATAGCTTTATCTTACATCAACTATGTCTTTTCAGAGAGTCATGAATTGAATTTCTGAGCCATCTAACCATTTCACAAGTGCAAGCTTTACGTCCTGTTTTCTTCGAGCCAGCACTTTCTCAATTTTAAACACTTTGTTTTTGTCTACAAATACAGCAACGCTTGTGGTACGTCACCGCTCCCACTATTGTCTTTCAGTATATAAACAGAGGAGGAGTTCTACCTATAACGCTTTTGATATTGTAAAAACTTCATCTGTAAACTCCTGTTCTGTAACCCCTTTGCATCTAAAAAACGCCTCTTGTGCTTTGATATCCTAACGGTTGTACCCCCATCTGAAATTTAAACAGCACTGTTCCATGTGGTTTCAGTTTGTACAGAGTGTTAAAGACAAAGTTTTCTCTTTAATTTTACATACGGAGGACGGTGTCCATTTTTATTGACCTATGGTATGCGTAGAGTTGTAAGCAGCAACCATATCTTGTACTACCTCTCAATATAGCGGCTACAGTTAACAGCGTGTTTTAAATATCTCCTCGACATTCTGGTTTTGAAAGTCCTATTGAAACGCTCAACAACACTTCTTCTTTTCGTTTGGTGCATGTGGAAAATGGTGAATTTTATATTGTGTTAATCAATTTTGAAAACCTTATTATAAAATTCTTTCCAGAGTCTGTTTGAAGCTTCTGGGGTATGGTCCTTGTTCCAATATTTCCTTAAAGGCACTTGTCACGCTTAGGCCCCGGATTTGTTTTTAAGACATATTACCCAGGCATATTTAGAAAACACATCAATACATGTTCAATAAATACTGCACATTATATCGTTTTCCGTTGAATATTCAGACATATCACCCAAATAAGCCTGAAATTGCTTATCGCATACCATTAACAATCACTCTGTTTCTTGTGGAAGTGTTTCAATGCAGGGCGGTAGTGTATATGCATCCTGCCTCAGCAGAAACTTTTTTAACCCGTGGGGATAGTTGGAGACAAGCCGGTAGTTCACTTTTGATCGGAATCACGAGCCTCTGTACACCTCCTAACCCTCCTGGGTTGGACGGATCATAGTATATTTTGTGCATAACCTTTCCTCCCAATGATTCATTTAAAACACAAGTGAACACATTAGAGTTATGTCATTCTTTTTTATTTTACATAAACACACTCACACAGTCCCACATATGACAGTTATGAAGACAGTGAAACCTATTCTATCATAGATAGCATATTGGCTATTACGGATACATTGCTTTTACTGATTATGAATATATGCAGTTTTTGCAAAATCCTGTAAGACAATCGGTATACTGTTTTTCTTGCACATACAAACTCACGGGTGTCTACAAGCATTGTATACATAGTAAGCAGGTGATAAACTTTCAGCATCTTAAAATTACGTGGTAATGTTGGCTATGACATCACAAAAATGTTTCCACTATGCTCTCAAGGTCATTAACATTGATAATAACATCTGCAACAGATCCTCCCAAGGAGGGGTGCTATGTTGTCTTCTTACAATCACCATCAGTTTTTCTAACCTACTCACAACTGTACGATCTACATCGACACTCTTTACATTGGTATTTTTTCAACATCGTTCACATTATTAGCAATGGCTTGATCTAAAATACTCAGATAAATGCGATACGTGTATCGGCTCACTGATATGGTTATACATTACACATAAAACAATTCCCCATATTTTCACCCTGTTAGTTTTTCTAGCATATAAATCCTCTCCAATAGTCACCAATCTCTCTAATTTCGGCTATTTTGACAAGATCATTCCCTATCATAGAGTCATACATAGCACTGATTTTAGTCGTAACATCTTCAGACGTTTTCAACTCGTACAAAACTGTTTCAGATACTCCCCTGATTCTACCCTCATCAGCCGTGGAGATGTTTCAAGGACAGAAAACGTTGCACGACACCAATGAATTTATCAGTCAGTAGTCTTTTCATAAGCTGTTCAAAGTGGACAGTGTAGAAGTGTTCTGTAGCCCATGTAAACAGGCATGCTGTTTCTGGCTTGGATGATTGATCTGACACTCGAACAAAGCTCTTCCAAATACTTGTAAAGAACTATGTTAAGAAGATGTAGAGAAGCTGTTTTAACGCTATATACAAACAAAGATGACACCACACCATCAGTCTGATCAGGCCTCTCTGTGTCCGAACAATCAAGCAACACCTCCCTGTTGTAATACAGCAGTTGTTGAGGGTATAGCTTGATATGCACATGTCTGAGGGGAAGTGCCCCAAACAATAGAGATGGTGGCAGAGGAGGTGTAGGTGGGGGGCAGGAAGTGTTCCCGGCGATAGAGGTGGCGATGATGACAATGATGAAAGGGGTTGAGGAGATCCGATGCCGTAGGGGTGCAAATAGACCAGGGGTGTTAGGAGGCGATCACTCTGAGGGGGTTGAATGAAACCACTCCAGATCCTCTGGGAAGAAAAAAATAACACATTACAATCACAGTAGCATGAAAAAAAAAAGAAAAGAAAAGCATTTTAACTATTTTGGCAAATAATTAGCATATACAAATTAGACCCACCGGTTTTGCTAGTCTTTGTGTCTGATGATTTTAGGTTTGTATAGGTTCCGTGGGATGGGCAGAGACTGTTGGTCAGTGTCCCCAAATATCAATCTTTTTCTTATGTTCTCATAAGAACTCCTTATTTTGTCTCTTCTGATGACATAGTCGATGGTGTCAAACTGTTTCTTCAAAATCTCCCAGTCACACCATTGTATAAAGAACACATTTTTAAACCATTTGTTGTATTCCTCGTTAGATACAGGATACGGTTTTAACTTCCATTCTTCATGACCGCGGGTAGCAACTAACTTCTCCCTTTCACTGCATACCTAAGGAAAATAAAATCCTCTGCAGGCCTAGTGAAACGGTCTGCTTCCACCACGAGCAGATACTAGAGCTCATCACGACTCCCGTCCCATTGAGACACATACACCAGCTCAGGCAAAGCCAGGATTATCAAGGTCCAGAGACAACATCACGAAAAAGGCCCCAGTCTCACAGCAGAAATTGTACAGGCTGTTTTGGCTTTGCTAGATAGTTCTACAGCAACACTAGTGTAAACAGCTAATGTTACGTATCCTGCACTGTATTGAATTGAATAACGGTATCCATTGACACCCCGCACTATTCCAGATCAGATGTACATGGCTCAGTCATGCTTGTAGGAAAGATCTCCGAACGGATCGCTTCTTTCGAGGGGCCTGACTCAAACTGCATGTTGTTCCAGTATCAGTCTCACCGCATCCCCATAGCTCTTTTTGCGGGGTTAGGGCGCCATACCAAAATGTAGTGGCTCCTGTTCTAGATGTCTCACCTTCCTTTTCAACAAAAGATGATCCAGATTGTTGTCCAAAATGCGGGAAAAGCCATGGCTGGAAAAACGATTTCTCTTTGCTTTTCCCAAAAAAAGAAAAAAAAAAAGTGGAAAACTCCAGAGTATCTTTGAGGAAGTCTGAGAAAACGAGGCAGCAAGCGAGCTAGCAGAACAGCTAAAAATGGTGGATAAAAAAAGTGAGCAGACAGCCTTGAAACAAGGGGTTTTAAACACCACAAACCCCACCCTGTAGGGCGTTTTTTAAAATCAAACCAATAGCAAACCCATTCTTAACAGCTAACCATTGGTCTATCAGACGATAACCACTTTTTTTTACAAAAAGTAAATGATGCCTCACCCCACGGTAAACCATGACGACCGCGACACCCGATCGTCATCACATCCGCTAGATGCGCCACAGCTTCGACGATTAGATGCACTACCATATTCGGCCACTAGATGGCGCCGCGCGGGTGCCGACGTTCGACCGACGTCATCACATCCGCTAGATGCGCGCGCAGCCGACGATTAGATGCACTTACCATATTCGGCCACTAGATGGCGCCGGGTGCCGACGTCCATCAGCGACGTCATCATCACATCCGCTAGATGCGCCGAGCTCGACGATTTAGATGCACTAACATATTCAGCCACTAGATGGCGATCGCGAGTAACGACGACGTAGCGGCCACACGCCATCGCGCTCACATATCATCAGTTGGCATGGCAGGTTTGCGTGTGCGTGTGAGATGACGTCACACATGCACGCGCAAAACCGCCATCTTTATACTACTGATGTGCATTGACTTCAGAAGAAATCCCGCTGTCATTTCCCCGGTTGTAATGGACAATCAACCAGTTGAACTAGTGCAGCAGTACAAATATCTTGGGACTGTGATCGACAGTAAACTGTGCTTTGAGTCCCATGTTGATGCTGTGTGTAAAAAGCACATCAGCGCATGTATTTTCTCGTAAGCTTCGCAGTTTCAATGTCGGCACTGTTTTTATGAAAATGTTTTTATCTTGTTTTATTGAATCAGTTCTTACTTTTACTTTTATTTGCTGGCACGGGTCACTTTCTATTAAAGAAAAAAATAGAATGCAATGTCGTGAAGGTGTGCAGCAAAATTGCGGGCACACCGTTGGATGGCCTTCATGACCTATATAAGGCCAGATCTTTGAAAAGGCGGAGCCATCCTGGCTGATTCGAGTCATCCCTTGTGGGTGAATTTATGTTGCTACCCTCCAGTAGATATGGTCTGCCACGATGCAGGACGAAGAGATTTAAAAGATCATTCATCCGGGCTGTTATCCCCATTGTTAATATTATCCTGTGAATCAAATTTTAATTATGTTATATGTTGTTGTGTTTCTTTGTTGCTGTTTGGTATTTGTTATTTGTTACTGCTGGCTGTAATGCAAATTGCCCCTTGGGGATAATAAAGTGACCCTTTAACCTTTAAGCCTTTTATTGTTTTAATCTTGATGATAAGGGCTTACAGCTCATGTAAATCAAAACAAAATATTTTTTTATACGACCTGACAAGATCTCTAATCAGCTAATCAACTCAAAACTAAAAAAATAATTTAATCTGTCATTCTTGTTCTGGTGGTGCAGCACAATGACCTTTTCCTGTTAGATTATAAATTGTATGTTTTGCCTCTGATTGATTTGTGCTTATCATTTCTTGCAGGATTATCAGAAGTGCTGTCACTCTTCTTCCACTCGGACACCATCACTACCCTCCTCACCTGGCCCTCACCTGTATTGCTTTCTTTCTAAGTTTCTATTTTACCTGTTAAGGATAATTTTTGTATAAATTGAAATGCATGAATTAATAAATTGTTCTTGTTTTAAAACTGATTTTATTGTTTTATTATATTACATTATTACTTGTGTATTGTTTAAAAAAAAAAAAACCTTGTTGTGCAGTTAAATCTTCAATTGTTCTTTTTTCCATTTTATGGATTCTGATGTAGCAAATTTATCAGCTAAGCACAAACTAAACAGAACTGAACTTTTAAGATTAGTAATGATGTTTACAACAAATTCCAATTTTACCTACGTAGGCTAACTTAAAAATAGTCAGATAATGGTTGCCTCTTTTAGTTGCCAGGGGTGAAAATGAGTCATCCTTAACATTTTTGGTGTTTTGGATTCACTACAGCTGGAGAACAATTAAATAAGAAATAGGTTGTAGGCTTTACTGGGTGATTTTTTTTTTTACTGAGTAACTATCATCATTTTCCCAGATAGTATATAGAATTTTAGGCATTCTATTATCTCAAACAGCCTGAAAAATAGTGCATTTAGATGACATAATTGGGAAAAAATCTCCACGGGGGGCATGATTTATCATGCCTGTGGTAAGTTTGTGGGTTGTGTCGACCTCCCATCTCCACCTCTGTCCCAGTGATGACTAAATGTTAACCCCTCCCTGGTTTGTCATTAATCACATCTGAAGCTTAGTTGGCGCTGGGTGATGGCTGATGTGTTTTCCCTCTGCTCTTAATGTGGAAGAGGGAAAAACGTCCTAAAAGCTTGAAGAGCGGCTCTTTAGCTGATGAGGAGGGGCTGGTTGTGCATTCATCACCAGAACAAACAGATCAACAGAGAGATCTCTCTGTCACAGTGTCTCATTTGAAGAAACTCCAACACAACACAGAAGTTTGTCACGCATGAGAATAATGAACTCTTTGCTATGTTTCCAGTCCCCTTCAAGAAGCAGACCTGGGAGGACTTTGGGGCTGTTGAAGAAGAAAAACCATCCCCTTTAATAAGAAGCACAGACCTTCTGGAGATGGCACGGCGCATCTGCTTTACAAATCAGAATCAAAATGGGATGTTGAATCATTAAAATCTGTCCGTTCTCTTGTAAAATAGTCTTATTTTTAAAAACTGTAGAAAGTGATGCGATGTGACCACTAGATGTCACTGTTCACCAAGGATACCCCGTCATGTTCAAGCTGACTGACTGCAGGAGGCTTCTCTCTTTAGATCTCCTCACATGTTCCCCAAGGATAACCCCCCACACCCACCATCATGTTCAAACTAACTGACTGCAGGAGGTTTTCTCTTTAGGTCTCCTCACATGCAAACTCCAAACACTTTCACTGGAATCACAAGTTGACAAGAATCCTGGGATCACAATCTTCTGTGAAACAAAAATGAGACACTTGACAATGAGTCACATGTGTAGTTTATTTTAAAAGTACTCTTAACAGAGTTTGGAGCAAACTGGAGTTCACTTGGACATCCACATGTTGGGTTAGGGTCAGAGTGGGTTAGGGTTAGAGTGGGTTAGAGTGGGCTAGGGTCAGAGTGGGTTAGGGTCTGTCACAGCATGTTCTAAAACAAAGCCACAAAAACACCCAAAAAGGAGACAAAAATGTTGAAAAAACCCGACATAAATGGAAAAAGAGGCCAGAAATATTCAATGAAACAAGATGAGACACGTTGACGTGTGTTGTGTGATTGTACAGTGTTCCTCTCTAGGATTTTTTTAGCAGTGGGGGGCAGATCTGTCGGACCCCCACCACCAAATGTTTTACATATTAAACGGATTTGACACTTCGCAACACACAAACAAATATATTTATTCACCTCTATTCACAACACAATGAGGCATATTTTGATTTAGTTTTGATTGAACTGTATTTTTGAGGAACTGTAGGCCTACAAAATGATAGGGGAAACCAAAACCCAAAGTAGGCTATAGTATGAAACCATTCATAATTAAACTAATTGCATATTTGCCTCAGTGGCAAAGTTGGCAGCCTTGCTGTGTGCATTTGATTTTTCTTGGCTTTTGGAAAAATAACTCCAAGGCTTGGTTATAGGGGAATTCAGAAAGAGGTGACCCATTAATGCTGAGTAGCATACATGCTGCTAGATGGTCCCCCTGTGTGAAATTTATATTTGTAATAACTTTGCTAAATAAAAAAAATACAATCCTGCTGGTACCTGACTTTTCCTAAAATAGTCTGTATTTTAATTTAAAATTGATTTTATATACATTACACAAAAGGCATGAAAATACAATCACTTGGCCATACACGATATTGACCGCTCAGATTTTTGCGGTTTTGTTTTTAATCTTTTGCATAGTTGAAGATGCATCTTGGTTTCTTAGTGATAATCATAGTCTCTGTCAGAGAAACGTAACTAGCGGTCTCGAGTAACAAGTGTGGGCATCACCGATGGGCCGAAGGCAAAGCCAGAGTCGGTAACGTAGGCTATGGCGTGGATGGACTCGGTTCTGAATCAGAAGAAAAGCACCGGGCGCTCACCCTGTGAAAGGGCGGCACCGTCAGTATGGCCGGTAGCTGTCTACGTGTTCATATAACTTTATACATGCTACAACTGGCTGGAATGATTGCACACATCATCTCCAAGGAGTGCACCAGCTGTAAAATGTCCCGGAGGAAGTTCATGCAGCAACTGGCAGAGGAGCTGAGAGCGGAGTTTATGGAGGAAAAAAACGGGCAGCGGCGCACGGTCCAAACAGCGCTGCGCACAGCAGTCGCAGCAGACACCAAAACGGAGGCAGTGCCTGCCAGGTTAGGTTATAAATGTTCAAATAACATAGCCAACTTTGAATTGTTATTTGGCTGTGAATTATGTTGAATGAATTTTCCCCAATATGTTTCATGAATGTATGAAATAATCACTGTTTAGCCTACTATGCCATGATCTGATATCAAGGGCGTTGTATTGAATCAACAGCCACGTGCAATTTAGCTAGCAGGTGAAGGTGAAACTAAAAATGAGCAAGAACTATAGACTAATACAGGCTTAAATGAACTGATAATATAAGTTATACGGCTTACAGTTCTCAAGGATGCACACATGCCATCTCAACCGGTTCTCCGCATAACCTGTCTCTTTTTCTTTCTCCCTTTTCTCAGAGTGGCACGCTGCGTTCACTCGGCGTGAAGCGGGTGTCCGCTATTCTCCACGCGTGCTTTCTAACAATCGATGATAGACGGCTTTATTTCTGATGATGCGGTGGGGAGAAATCTAACCGTGGCGGACCGCCACTTGCCAATCAACATAGAGGAAACACTGTTGTAACCATATACTCTTAACAGAGTTTTGTAGATGAACTGTAATATTATCATGCAGGAGAGTGGAGAGGGAAACACTGCCAGTTCCATGAAATCCACTTCAGATGATTGACCTTTTCAAAGCTAAATATGCATTTGTATTAAAGAGCAATTTACCAAGCTAAACACATGAACAAAGTTGGCTCTCCCAGCTGCATGAACATGTCTAATGATTACTATTATTATTATCTCATAAATGGACAGAGTAAGGATGAAAATGTTACTTTTGCATCCAGGTGAGTGCAGGTTTTGTATCTTTTAGCTAAAGTTAACTACTGTCAACACAAAGATGACTTTGTGTCTCCGAGACATTCTCCAGACTTTTCTTTCTGACTCATAATGTGGCAGAAGATTTTATTCATGAAGATAATAAGCAAATACTCCCATATTCACGAAACTCAAAGTAAACTGTTTACTGAACGGCAGCCAGCCCCTATCATATACCATGGTCAACACTAGGTCTGCTTTTATTGTTGTCAACAGCACTGGAAGAAGTATTCAGATCCTGTACTGCAGTACAAGTATTAATACCACACTGTAAATATACTCTGTTACAGTAAAAGTACTATATACCACACTGTAAATATACTCTGTTACAGTAAAAGTACTAATACCACACTGTAAATATACTCTGTTACAGTAAAAGTCCTGCAATGAAAATGTTACTTCAGTAAAAGTGTGTAAGTATCATCAGAAAATGTAGTTAAAGTATTAAAACATTGTAGTGTGTGTAAAGGGATCCAACCAGTTGTGTGTTTAATGGTCTAATCATCTCAGCAAGGAAACACTGCGAGAGGAAGTAGGAGTACTGCATTTGTAGCAGTTACAGTAGGTTTTAAGTTTTAAGTTCACATAACAGTGTGCGAAGTAAGTGAATGATATGAGCTTATACCTGAAAAATCAGGGTGACCTTTCACATGTTAGGGAATTTTTGTGTAGGACAATATTTTGCAGGTATGTGATGCTTTAATGTTTGTTTTTCAGTCATTCATTGTAGCATTTCTTTGATAGGTGAGGACAGATAGGGTTGGAAATAGAAAAACATAGGGGAAAAAGGACAATGGGATATAGAATAGAAGACAAAATGAACATGGGAAGAAAGAAAAGTAGGGAAAAGCAGGAAGACAAAGGGAAGAATGCTTGATTTTTTTAAAAATATAGATTTCTGTTTTATACTGTCAATATCATTACTTTTTACAGTGTTTCTGTGTACATTGTCGCCCTCTGCTGGTGTCCCTCTGACATTACTATTTAATGGTCTTATTCTTGTTAAGGAATATGCCAACATAGGCTGCTGTATGCAATGTGACTATTTTGTTATTTTGTTTCACAGTGTCAGAAAGGACAAATCTAACAGCTTTGATTCTCAACACTGGATTAATAAAACTGTTATATGCAGACCAGTGCCACGAATTTGATAAAAGTACTGGGTCAGAACCCTATTACAGTTGAATGTTGATGAAAAAAAGCAAAACTAGTGAAAGTCCCGCATATATTGAAAGATAAGTATGTCAAGCTGTATGGAGATTAAAAATAAAAATGATGCAAAAGGCATGCGAATTTTTCTGATTGATGCAGCCCCTTAAAAACACAGCATCATTGCTCAGTTTATATATATATATATATATATATATATATATATATATATATATATATATATATATATATATATATATATATACATGTTATATATATATATATATATATATATATATATATATATATATATATATATATATATATATATATATATATATACAGTATATATACTGTATAGGCTGCTAATGTCTGTGCAGTTGAACCATGTTTATTAACTTATTTTTAAATTCTGATCGAGAGTTCCAGATTTATAAAGATGATACAACCATTTTTGGCCAAATATATGGCCTACATAACACATTTTCGCAAATCCTGCAAAAGTAAGGCCTATCAATATTATTTAGTCATTATTGAGTTCAACTGAGTTGCTATTTTTCCCATTGTCTTTGAAGGCCAGCACCCTATCGCAGCATCGGCGGACTCTCAGGTGTCTCTGCGTGGGCGTCCGCACAGCGGAGCCAATGAGGAATAAGAACGGTGCGGCATGGCGGACAGAGAGAAGAAGAAAGCCAGCCCGCCGTCTGGCCGCAACATCCAGGTGAACTCCCCGGCCAGCTTTAGGTAACAGCGCCCGGCGAAGGGAGCCTGGGGAGGGGGGTGCCGAGTGGCCGAGTCTGTGAATGAGCCAGCGAGGTTCTTCAGAGCAAAGGTACTGATGCTGGCTGATCGGAGCCGCTGCAGCTGCGTTTGGCAGCGCTCAGCTTTGCGGGATTGAAGTCGCAGTGTGTCGTGGAGTCGCATGTTTTGGGTTTGGGCGTGTTCTGCCCCCGGGGACCGAGACGAGCGGTCTGCTCCCTGCATCTAGGCTACTAGAACCATATTCTTAAATATGTCGCCTACTTTTTTGGTAATCTGCTCCAAACAGAAATCCGTGTAACAACTGTAGCGGTTTTAGGTTGCGGGTGTTGGGGTTTTTTTTTTTTTTGTTGTTTTGTGTTTTTTTTTTTTATTTTTTTGTTTTTTGACAGGGGGTTTTTTTTTTTATATTTTTTTTTTTCAAAAAAAATAAAAAATTTTTTTTATTTTTAAAACCACCCTACATGGCTTAATATTGGGGGGGAGTTTTCCCAACCCACCAGTGATAGCCTATCTATAGAGTTACTCGTTGCAAACCAGTGACTAACAGTGTTACTGTATAGTGCACATTATGATTAGGGGTGGTTATTAGGACTCATGGGTGAGTTTAACAGCAACCTTATCACAGCTGTATCATCACTTTATTTGTTTAGTAGTTTTGATACAGGATGTTTTGTTAGGATTTTGCCTATTTGCAGCAGGCTTTTAGCATAAACATTTTTAATAATATTTTATGATAGGCCTACATTTTGACTAATATACAGTACAGGCCAAAAGTTTGGACACACTTTCTCATTCAATGCGTTTCCTTTTTATTTTCATGACTATTTACATTGTAGATTCTCACTGAAGGCATCAAAACTATGAATGAACACATATGGAATTATGTACTTAACAAAAAAGTGTGAAATAACTGAAAACATGTCTTATATTTTAGATTCTTCAAAGTAGCCACCCTTTGCTTTTTTATTAATAAGGGAAAAAATTCCACTAATTAACCCTGACAAAGCACACCTGTGAAGTGAAAACCATTTCAGGTGACTACCTCATGAAGCTCATTGAGAGAACACCAAGGGTTTGCAGAGTTATCAAAAAAGCAAAGGGTGGCTACTTTGAAAACTTTTATTTTTTCGTAGTATAGAAATTGCATATTTGTCTAATAAATTAATAATGGCTATATTGTCCATTATAGTCACAGTCCCTACCACATAATTAACTTATGGCAATTTTCCCAATTAATTACTATGAAGTTATAAAATATTTATTATTGTCTGGTTATAGTATTTTCTGCCCAGACCAAAAAAGCAGCCTGAATATGTGGGCTCTGGGAACTTGTGATGGGCTTTTTTTTGTATCCGAATTATTAGAAATGAGTTGCATACAACATGATATTAAGTCAATATGAAAATAGTGTTGCGGAGCTAGATAACACAGACTTCAGGTAGAACAGGTCAAATCGACATGTTAGAGAGCTGAGCAGGACGAGGGATTAGCTGCATGCTGTTGACATGCTTTTACACTCAAGGTGTCTCACACACACACACACACACCCACACCCAGAGACTCCATACAATGTTGCCTGAGGACAAGCTGTGATTCTTCAGTGGCATGACTGGGTGGATGGAGGTCTGTGATCAATATACCCCAGTGAGACAGCAAACCCCCAGGCTCAGTCTGTCCCTGTCTCATTAGCTCAGCTGCAAACAGGCGGATCAACAACCATCTTTCTCTACATTTTTATCACAGTGGCATCAGAGTCGCTCTAGCAGTGTTTGATTTGTCTGAAAGAATTTTTTTCACCAGTAAATACGATTTCTTTTCAGTGTCTGTCTCAAAGTCGCACAGAACAAACAACCATCAAACCATCAGGAGAAAACAAGCAACAGAAGCAATACAGTTTCAGTAGCACAAGAAATAGCAAGACCTCTGATCCAAAGGTCAACTGAAGCATGCAAATTCAAAACACCAGACACCTAAGAGTACTACTCAGGCTCCTTAATCATTCATTAATGTTGTAAAGGATTAACTCTAAGTCAAACTCTCTCTCTCTCTCTCTCTCTCGAATATATATATATATATATATATATATATATATATATATATATATATATATATATATACACACAAAAACCAGACAAAATAGATTACAGAAGCAACAAAAAAACTATTACAAAAACTAAGAAATGATGTCAGCTGTTTTTTTTAAACAGTTAAAAAGACAATTAAGAAAATGATTGATTGATATTTCAGAGTTGTGTTGGCTACAGTTAATCCACACCATCGGGGTTGGCCCAGTCCCAGAGCAGCCATATGTTGGCATGTTTTCCTCCGTCACCCTCCCTGCCTCCACACACTGTGGTCGAATCCTCTGTCTCTCCACAACCTGACTGAGATACAGGAGCAGCTCACATTCAAATCTAGATTCAGTCCTAAGTAGGCCTGTCGCGATAATCAATAAATCGAAGTTACATCGCGACATAAAAAAAAATGAGCTCGATAATTTTTCCGGCCGCGATAATTTCCATTTGCATGCTTGTTTGTTTTCCTCGTCTCTCTCTACCAAAGAGACTGGAGGACCACTCGGTCCTTAGCGTAACGAGGAGTGAACCCTCTTGTCAGTCGCATGGTCTTTGGGGGGGGGGCGGGACTCCAGGCGGAGAGAGAGACAGAGACAGACAAACGCGAGTTGAGAGTTGGAGCAGGGTTTCCCCGCAGCACTTTGCAGTTAAGGCGCGCACAAAAGAAAGTAGGCCTATATGAGCGATATCCACCGTGTTATTTGGCGTTTTCTCGCTCTTTTCAATCCAAAACCACACAGCTGACAACCTGCAGGTGGAGACTGTGGAGACGGGCTCGGACATACACGCGCTGGTCAGTCTCGCAAGCGGTTTCAGGAAAGTGGCTGCATGTTTCCGACAATGCACAGAACATTAACGGTATAAGCCTACAGCGCCGCTGTCCGCGCGGACACTTTGTGGAAAGTATGTCAGAGTTGCACGCGTGTGTGTGTGTGTGTGTGTGTGTGTCCGTACCCTACGCTCTCGAACCCTGAAGAGGACCAGAAGCCGCACCTTCGCCAAAATGAAGACGCGAAAAACAGAACTATTTTGGTACATTTACTCGCCATGTGGCAGATAGCCATACAGATAGATTTAATTTATTAATTATATATTATTTAAATTTAATATTTAGAGTTAAATAATTGTAAAATGTAGTACAGAGTCTGTAGTCTGAGAACTTACGTGTCACAAACGGCAATTCCACAACTGTACATCAGCGTGAGACGACTACATACTAAAGGAGATCAAAGACATGTTCTGGATATTTAAAATGTCTTCCAGTTCCAGTGTTAAATATTATTTAGAAATAAAAGTGTATTGATCTTTGAAAAGGTGTACCTGTATTATTATGCCATTATCATTATATTAGATGCAAATGGTCTCCGATGACAATATATTATCGCTACGCGCATAATTTCTGGGACAATTTATCGTCCAGCAAAATTTGTTATCGTGACAGGCCTAGTCCTAAGGTTATTTAGCTTTTCATGCCAGTGACCCCATTTTGAGGCCCCTAAAATGCTCATTGTGGATAGAGAGTTCTAAATTGTCATATGAGAGTTAGTACTACAGATTTCTGTATTGTTTTCAACGGTATGGAGGTAACAGCAAATATATTTTACAGAAAGGCTAATAGATTAGTAAAATCTAAAACAAATGTGGCGTGATGGCGTGCAGTTCATATATTCACACTGACTGTACAACATGGCATCATGACTTTGCGGAAAAATACACGCCACTTTCCTAAAGCCAAATGGCGTGTTACTTGTACGCATTTTGAGCTATCCGCGTGTATGTTCACGCTGTGTACAGCGGATGTAAACATACAAACGGTGTGTTATCGCGAACGTGCGGTATCGCGTAACGCGAGAACAACGTCCGCACAGCGTGTAAAAACAACAACAAAAAAAGGTTGGGTTTAGGAAAAGGACATTGGGAAAGACTTTAGTAACACAAAAAACGACAAAAACACGAAATAAAACGACAAAAACACGACAGTGACCAACGTCACACGCTTAGGAAAACAATAAACGGTTATGTTTAGGAGAGAAACATTGGGAAGGCTTAAAAAAAATAAAAAATAAAAAAACGGTTGATAAACGTCACACGCGGGACACGATCACGGCTCTGCTGGGTGAAAGTCCTGTGTTTTACCCATCCACCCTCCCTCTGCGGACTTCCATCCTTCATACTCACGCACTCGGCACTAATTCACATGTAATGTAGGTCAATGGAGGCCAAATAGCGTTTCATAAAGACGCTAAAAAGTGATTATGCGTCTTGATAACACGCCAAAATGGCATCTGATGGCGTGTCATACATATGCCACTATATGAGACCAGTCTGGACTGTGAGCGATGACGACAAAATTAAAAATAGTGTTTTAGTGTCATTTCTCAGGTTCACATCTGTGAAGTGCTGCTGATGGCTGAAACTGCATTTGAACATCAGTGTTCATGCTGGAGATGAAGAGAGACTGTTCAAACCTTCACGTCACAGCAGATCACTGACTAAAGGTGCTGACACACTAAGCCGACGGCCGACCGTTGACAGAAAAGCCAGTCGCGTACCCAAGGTCCAAAGAACTGCCTCGGAACACACTGAGGCGACACCGACTTGAGAAAAGTAATACGTCTCCATAGCAGCAGGCGGCGCTACTCTGTATTGTTGCCCAAGAAATGAAAACCGGCAGCTGATTGGACGCGAATGCGTCCACATGGGTTTGTTTTTCTCGGAAAATTCAGAGCCAGACTGTCATGGCAGCCGTTCAGAATACGATCTCATATTGGACTAAAATAGTTCACCAAGACATGTTTCTGAAAACATTTTAAGCGAGAAATAGGCTGTGTGTCTGTGTGTGTGTGTGTGTGTGTGCAGTTCCTGAATCTGTCTTCATTTCAGATCAACAAAGGTCAGTTTAAAAGATTTTCCTCAGATTTTGAGAGACTAGTCACCTCATTCCGCTCCCCATTTCCGGGTGAGTCCCGACTTCCCTGACATGTCAGGTCGGCCAAAATGAACGCCGACAGCCCCCCAGACTGACGACGGCACGGGACACACCGAACAGACTCGAGTCACTGACCTCGCCAGACTGTCCAACGGCCGATTTTTGGCCTAGTGTGTCCACACTTTAACACGTCCTCACAGATATTAAATAAAACACTGAGGATGTCACACAATGTAGTATACACAATCATGAAAGGAAAGCTGTGGTGCAAGCTGTATTTTCTCAAAAAATATCTAAACTGATCAGCTTTACCAATTTATTTTCTATACTGGGTGTACTGTGCAGCTATGCTATAATATTTAATTTTAGCCCATGCATCTGGTTTTGGGGGATAAACTCATCCAGGACATCCCTGCTGTCTGTTGTTAAGTGTTGTGTTGTATGTATTTTGGTGATATTTTGGTGGCTAATTGGTGGCTAATTTAATTGAAGCTAAGCTTGACCGCTAAAGCCTGACTTTTCATGTTTCATAGCATAGGCCTTCATTTATGTGAACTGTACCTTTAAATGATCTTGCACTGTTGATCATGTGTGGCACAAGAGGGCGTAGCAGGAGATTCTATCACTGTGTGTGTGCGTGTCTGTGTGTGTGTGTGTGTGTGTGTGTGTGTGTTAAATGTCAATTATGGTTTATTATTCCTTTTTCCTGCAGTTTTCAGGTAGGAGAGGAATGTATTTTTGAACATACTCTGCATTTAGTTTTGTCTTATATTAATGGATGATGAAAATATGAGACTTTTTAAGCTTATGTGTATGCATATGTACAGATCACTGAATAATCAACAAAGTGCAGAAGTGTCCATGATCGCTTCCTCTCTCTCTCTCTCTCTCTCTCTCTCTCACACTCACTAATTATTTTGCAAACCCTCTTTCTTTTCTTTTATCTTTTTGCTAAAGCTTCCAAACTGATGTGACTCTGCTGATAAGATCTGCTCAGACAGATGGATTCACAGGGTGTGGGATGTGAAAAGGATGTGAGTGAAAAAGGCGGGGGGGGAGGTTAAGAAGATTTTGAAGTGTCAGTTTCCCTGATTCACTGCACAGACTTTGATGTTTTCTGGGGGAGGGGAAGCTTGATTTCAGGGTTTTTCAAACAGAATAAGCGTGTAGTTTTTCATCCTCAGAGAGAGTGAATTCAAATTGAGCTGATTTGAATTTCACCCCCAGTAGAAGCTCACAGAGTGGACACTTATTGCTCTGGTTGCAGTTCCCCCACGCTCATTATTTACTGCTGTCGCTCAATTCTGCTGACACAGCACGTTCCACCTAATGGCACCTCCCCTCTGCTTATACAGTACATGTCTCCCTCTCCCTCTCTCTCTCTCTCTCTCTCTCTTTCCCCTCTCTCCCTCTCCCCCCCTCTCTCTCCCTCTCTCTCCCTCTCTCTCTCTCTCTCTCTCTTCTCTTTTAAAGACAGGGCTTTTATTCCTATTTTTCTTACAAGTATTTATTATTTTTTTAGACACTTACCTGTATTCTCTCATTTTAATATGCTCTGGATGCTGTTAAAAATTAACTAAAATCTTTCCTCACATTTTGTGAGGACATTTTTTGGACATATTTGTGGAAACAGCAGTAAATCACAAGGGGGAGTTTCCTATGGTTGACTGACAACTGAGAGCCCGTGTTGCTAGGAGATGTACCGCCCATTTCTGTGGATCATTTTTTAAATTGGTGTTAAGCTGCAGTTCCTTCCTTCAGATGTTTCACATTAAACACTCCCAGGAAAGGGAGAAGTGATGTCCTACCAGCTGCTAGAAGGCTTTTGATGTGAAACATCTGTGCAGGAAGTGTTGAGTAGAGATGTTCGGATACCGATACCAATATCTGGTGTGTGTGTGTGTGTGTGTGTGTGTGTGTGTGTGTGTGTGTGTGTGTGTGTGTGTGTGTGTGTGTGTGTGTGTGTGTGTGTGTGTGTGTGTGTGTGTGTGTGTGTGTGTGTGTGTTCCATAGGTTCTGGCCAGTTGCCGAGGTCATGCTGGATGAACATATGACTGTGTGTTGGCAGCTCAAAGTGCAGAAAAACCTTGACCTTTCTGAAGGAATGGTTGAAGCCTGGGTTTTGGTTTTCCAAAGCACAACTGAACTGCCAAATTAAATCATTTTGCTGTTATTTGAGCTGCATTCATTCAATTGTGGCCACTAGGGGCAGAGAAAAATCAAAACAAGTTGATAGACAGATACTGTACATTGAAATGTCATAAAGTTGTTATAGCTTATCCTAGCAAACGATTGCCTGGTTACATGTCCAGCTGACACAAAAGCAATATGATCAACACACTACAGTCATTTTTTTGTGCAAAAGTAAGTCCAATATCTTCCCCTTTTTTAGCTCTGATCTGGTCTTCTCCAACTCATAAATATCTAGCCGTTTAGCTACTCTCTTCAATAGTTAGTCACGAACTTTGTCTGTTTTCCATGTGGTGGACAGGTAGGTGAGGTTGATGAGAGCGGAGTTGTGTAGTAGGGTTGGCTAATCATTTTATTATGTCATACAAAAATATTGATTAGTGCAGCTTCAACATGCTTTGGCCTATAAGATGCTGGTAGGAGGTTTTAAGGTCAGCAGGGTTGACATGGTTAATGGACTGACAGTTCACTGCATGTGCACACAATTCCACACATATTGATTTTGAAAGGAAGCTGACCCACCTGCCTAAAGAGGCAAAGACTAGCACAGGTTAAAGGATTATTCTGGTTTAATCCAAGTTTGACATTATTTTTGTAGGTTTAGCCATCACTTCGTCGGCAGTAATAACATTGTACTCATCAAGTTAATGGCTAAAATCTGGGAACACAGTGCCCTGTTGGACTTTCAACAAGTGTATGCTGTAAACATCCCTCACAGTTTACAGACCGACTTCCTGGATCAGATTTACCCACCACAATTACCGTTGTTGTGAGCATTCAATTTTCTTGCAAAATGTGCAATGCAAAAATTGGATGCAATTTTCAGTTTTACCTCAAAATAAGTGGTTTAGATTGTGTGGACAAACTGTTCACCTGGTCTTCTGACTGCTTGTGTTTTATGCCTTGTCTAGCATCTTTTTATCAATGGTGCTGTGTTGCCAGACCTTAGCAATTACTCTGGGAGAGTGCTATATTATCTTAACTGATGGAGATAAGAAAATAAAACCAAAAGACCCAAGTTGTGGTAAAACGAATTATTCCTTACGAGGATGAATTAAGAGAGAGAGAGAGAGAGAGAGAGAGAGAGAGAGAGAGAGAGAGAGAGAGAGAGAGAGAGAGAGAGAGAGAGAGAGAGAGAGGGTTACATAGATATACAGAGAGATACATATATAGAGAGAGTGCATGTTTGTTTTTATGCTTTGGCAACACAGATGTATTTATTTTTGTCATGCCAATAAAGGAGAGAGAGAGAGAGAGAGAGAGAGAGAGAGAGAGAGAGAATTATATAACACTACTTCTCTGTGGCAGATTCAGCTCCTCTGCTTTAAATAATTCCCCCCTCTATTCCTCTATCCCTCTGTCCTCTGGATGAGCGGCAGTAGCAGCAGGGCTCTAAGTCGGATGCCTCTCCCATCGACCTGGAGGAGCGGCACCCCTCCTCCCTCTCCTCCGGCTATCTTCCTGCTCACTCCTCCCTTTCCAGAGCCCCCCCTCCCTCCTTCACTTTCTAACCCCCTTGCTCCCTCTTTTCCTCCTCCTCTCCCCTCAGCTGTAGATGCCCTCCTCACTTACACTATGGACTCGGGAGGGGAAGGAGAAGAGGGTTGGATGGAGGACCAGTGGGAGAAATGGTAGGGCATCTCTCTCATTCTTCCCTGTGCGTTTTATTTCTACTAGCATGCAGCAACATGGCTGTGTGTGACCTTGCGAGCGTGGAACTGCTAACATGCCTTTTTCTTGCTACATATGTTGTCTCCTCGCATCTTAAAGCTCAGGACAGGCATGCCCTTGAAGGAGAGCGGATGCATATGGCTGTGTGAATGATTGTATCTAAAGAAGAGTGGAAGAGAGCGTGCAGCAGAGGTTGCTGGTTTATATTGACCAGAAATAGGACCGGAGAAGCCACAGAAGAGAACACACTTCACACTTTATGTTTGGCTGTGTGTGTGTTTGTGTTGTGACAGCAATGTCGATGTAGGAGATGCGCTGTTTGGATGGATTTGTTTCTTTGGAGTTTGTTTTCATTCAGTGGATGATGAAGTAGGGGAGTTGATGGGACGGTCCTGATCCTTGTCCTGGTGCTGCATATGTACATACAAATATGTGGGTGGAAATCTAATTCAGTTTTTTTATTTTTTTTACCTGGGGGGAATTAGGTCTATAATTAGCAGTTCATTCCCTTTTTCTCTTCACCTTCTATTGTGGGAAGCATTTTTATCATCTGTTTTCATCACAGCATAACCTTTTTCCCACTGTAAACTACAAAACAGGGTCTTTTTTGTAACAACCTGTGGGTTTGTGGGGACATAAAATTCTGTTGAAAGTCAGACATTAACTGATCTACTCCTTTTTTTATCTCAGTAATTTTCTGTGAAAATCTGTTAAAATAAAAAACGACGACGACGCTTACGTTGACCTTGCATGCTGCTTGTGAACAAAAACTGCAGTCAACATTTGCAAGCAAGCAGTGGGTAAATACAGTGCTGTTGGGTCATAGCTGGATTCAGATAAAGACTAATGAGCTGCCCAGGCCCATCATGGCCTGAGCGCCAGGTCGTGCTGTCCTTCATTAACACAAGCAGAGAGACAGGACGAGGAGGCACAAACAAGCCCCCTCCCCCCAGGAGTTTGTCCCAAATCCTGAGTAAAACAAATTGAATCATCTTTCCTGCAGTGTTGTTGCCCTCTGGTGTCATTTAACAACATGTTAGTCTGTGATGTCACATTTCTGAAGGGACATTTTGAAACCTGCACTCACAGAGCCCAAATGAAAATCCTATTTACTGTAACTAATACTGGGGTAGTGGGCGAAAGATCGTACATGCAATGACAATGGGATCAAAATCACTGAATAGCACATCAAATAGTAATATCTTTCCTGGAGAGGTGAACTCGAGGCTGAAGACAATAAGTCAAATCAACCAATGAGACTCTGACATCTAGTGGAAAAGAATATAGATACTTAAAGAAATGTTTAGGGTCTTCTCAGGTGACTTAGATTTCCTGCAGCTGGTATTGAGCATCTGTTGGAGAACTACATCTTAAGTTGTGTCTGTAGTGGCCCCAGCATTGTGCTCTGATTTTTTTCATGTTACATGAGGACTCTTACACATTTGCATGCTGCATTATAAGTCATTTTGAGTGTAGTCTCGCATTACCAGACCTTCCTCCACAGAGCTGCAGAGGAGGGTCTGGCTAGTCCACACAGCATTCCTGGATGGGAGAAAAGCATGCTCTGGTTTATTGGCATTTCTTTAAACCAATCACAATCGTCTTGGGCGTTGCTAAGCGCCGGACGGAGCAAAGGCACCTCTGTGAAATAGCCTGAGGAAGGAACTTGTTTTGGTGGAACATGTGTACGTTCAAAAGTAGTTTTAGTCGTGGAACAGAAAACTCTGATTGGACAGATAGTCTAGCTAGCTGTCTGGATTTACCCTGCAGAGATCTGAGGAGCAGTTAACCATAGTCCTCACAAATCCACCGGAGGTTAGAACGCCAACACAAAGGAAGAGGAAGGGGACGGACATCCGGCGGCACCAAAACAATCACGTTAATGAAACGTCGTCGATATTGACTACTTTGAGTCTAAACAGAAACAGCTGAGCACAGTAGCGTCTTCTGTTCTGATGGATGTTGTTCACTCTTGGCAACTAAAACATGATTAAACATTTTAATAGTTATGCCTACGCAACACCAAACACTTAAGATCAAGTCAGCGTTGAGTTTAAAAAAAACTAAAAACCAAGTTAACATGTGACAGTAAGATGCAAACCTCTCTCTGGTGTCCTGAGCTTTGTGTACCTACACATCCACTCCAACCTTAATCCAATTACTTTTGTTCTGTAAAAAAACAACACCTCATGAATTGGGAAAACAAGTGAACATAATATAGGCAGCATCTAAATTTCCCCAAGAACTTTGTTGGCAGAGCAAATTAACAGTATAAAGATGTTTTCTGTGGAGACAGGGCTGGTCCAACATATTTCACACACTTCTTGACATCATTTTGACATAAAAAACTGTAAATCGGGATGCTGATATTACAACTTTTTTTAGCAATTCCCCTGTGATGACTGGATGCTCTTTAGGGTCCTGTGAGTAACGGTCACAGTGATAATATCAGTGTCAGCCTGTTGTTTCTACGGTCCAAATGATTTGCTGTGTTTCACTTTCAGTGATGATGACATAGTAGATGTGTCACAGGGATCTCATTGCCTAGACAGCCCAGCCAGTCTGCTGAGTCAGCCTGCATTGATCACTGAGGGTGCTGGGAGTTTGTGAGTAAGATGATGGGTGTAAGCTGTACAGGAATACAGTCCCAGAGGAGGCTAACAGGGATATTTAGGGTTCTGGATTTTCTAAGTTAATTGGATGTTTTTTTCTTAAAAGCATTAGGTGTGTGCTTTTGTATGCATACCAATTATTTTCATAATAAGACAAAGTGTGAGATATTTAGAGCATCTCGGTGGCCTAGGGGGTCAAGTGTATCATGTGACTGCAATGGACTGCAATTTGTTAGATGTCACCCCTCTCTCTCCTTTCTCGATAAAGGCAAAATGCCCAAATGCTAATTGTAAAAGTCAGCGTGAAGAGTTTTAGGAGGACACCGTTGCTGCGGTAAATCTCACCAGGCATTTAGGGTGTCTTCCCACTTTGGGCAATTCCACACCTGAGGCTGTTTTTCTTGAGAGTTTGCAACTTTTGAAATGGTATGGACGCTACCGTCAACTCAGATGTGGTCCATAAAAGCATCTCTGTGTGTATTATTTTGTCCACCCCATTTAGATCAGTGGGGGTATGCTAAATAATAGAAACACCTCTCTAAAGTTTAAACCAAAACTGAACATTATAATTAAATTTAAATATTATATTTGTTTTCCAATAATGATTCTTACATCTTTTGTGACTGTGTGTGTGTCTTTCTTTCTTTTGAAATTACATATAAATGAAGCATTAAACATAAATTAGTATTAAACAGGTGTTTGCTATGATATGGACATTGGCTAACAAATTACATTTCATCACATTCACTTGTATTGCTTAAGTATACTGTGACCTTAATGTTGCTGTCAGGAATTAAGTGTCCACTATTGTGGGAACTAAAAACAAAAAATGGGCCACTTTTTGCTGTTACAGACGTAGGAGATCAAACTCCCAGTTATCATGTATGTAAACTGAGAAAACAATATCACCAGCATCTGTGATAGGTTTTCACACCATGACTGTGATGTGAGTGTACATCCTACCCTGTAATGTCTGAGCCTACACTCTGTTGGTTTCTCTGGTGTCTGCATCCCTCTTTACCCACAATTCACTGCAGCAAAGGGGTCACCCTGTCCTGTCCAGGTGGTTTATCTCCCGGCACTTAATTTTCTCCTCCCTCCCTCCATTTATTTTAGTCCTGATGACTCTCCCATTCTCTCACTGTCCGCTGCCTCTATTTGCACTTTCCTCTGGGTTTAATCTATAGTCGTGACATCATCCTCTCACCTCTTTCGACTCCTCTCCCCCTTTTGTCCTTGTAAAGCACCAATTAAAGATCAAAAACATGCAATTCAGGGTAAAAATAAATGACATACTTATGGCTGACTGGCTCTAAATGGCATGCAGTCATTCCTTTCCTATCCTTTTATTTCATTTCCTTTACTGTCTTTTCTCTCCTCTTTTCTACTCCACCTTTCTCCTCCTTCCTGTAAGTGATGTTGATAATGGGGACTCCCAGGAGCATATTGATTTTGTTCCTCTCCCAAGCATCTGTCTGTGTTGTTATAAATTACATTTGTAGTGAACTGATACGTTTTTGTTATTCACAAGCAGAGCAGTGTCCCCAGACTAAAACCTGCAATGTAATTCAGATGGGACAGAAACAAAAGTTCAGATGGTGCCTTTAGCCAAACGTTGTTCCTTAGTGCTGGTCATGCCTGGTAGGTAAATGCAAGAATAGTTGAAGACATATTAGCAGAACTGATGTACATGAATGATAACCATGCAATCATTCAATGTGAAGCATTTGTGCACATCTCTTTACAATCATTCACACAAATTCAGTAACATGTTAATAGTCTAATTAAAAGATTGGAAATAAGAATAAAGAACCACAATGACTGTGAATGCTTCAGTCAGTCTTTATCTTGCCTGTCAATAAATCCCATACAAGGACCAAAACCAACAATGCATTAAAGACTTTTCAGACCAAACACCAATAACAAAGCAGGCCTGTTTGATTCCTTCAGGGAATGATCGTAAAGATTTACAAAGAATATATTTACGTCATTTCCTCTCTAACTGGGATGTTTTGGGACTGATTTGCAGGGATTGCTATGAACGGAGTCCACACGGCTATACACTGCAATGCAAACAACCCAGAGCGTTTCTTTCTCCTATCCCAGAATGTATGTGTGGTGTAGCCAGACCTTACTCCACAGCGCTGTGGAGATAGGTCTGGCAATGCGAGACTAGCCGCTACATAATATTGCATTTTAGGTGGATGAAAAATTACGAACAACCTAAAGAGTTAATGCGTCTGCAGCTTTGTCAGTTGGAGGATTGTTCAGTAAAGGTCTGTGATTCCACTAGATGATTTCTTAATGTCACTTTCTCCATCTGTTATTGTCTTTCTATCAGGTGTATTTCCCATTTCAGATCCAATATTCCCTAGGTTGCGCCTCTTTCTTTCTCTTTCTACCTTTCCATCCTTCAGCCATCTCCTGCTTCCTTCAGGGCGTCATTATAGAGGTAAACAGATGCTTCTAACCAGGCTATTTAACTCCCATACCCATATTCCAACACATGATGGCTAAAGATGGCCGCAGCTGTGCGTAATTTTGCAAGAGGAGACAGCTGCAGTGTCGGTGTAGCCAGAAATGACATTAGCATCATGCATCAACAGGGGGATCATAGCTCTCCAAGTTCACCAGGTTTCTCTGGCAGCTGGCTTTTATGCTCTTTGTGATCACTGCCATCTTCTCTTTCCTCTCTCTAATAACATTTCCCTGCTCTCTGAGTCTGTCTGTTACGCCCAAGAGGCTGCAGGGTAAAGAGATAAAAGGCGGACATAATTACAGATGGGGAAAAGGGATGCTTTGTTTACTGGAAGCTAATTGAATCCTGCCACAGACAGCAGGACAGCATTTCCATGCCTGACACTGAAATGATGGCCAGGGTTGCTGTAAGAGCAATCAATCATGTTCTTCATTGCAAAATATAAATGTTCCTCCTGATAGTTTTTAATGTCCATTGACACTTGAATGAAAAGCCAGTAAATTAAGGAGTTGTGTGCCTCCATGTGCACTCGACAGCCAGAACTGCCACAATTTGTTGATATGCTGGTAGAAAACTGATGCAGATACTGATGCTTTGTAATGAGAAGGTTGTTCAGCTTTGGAAGAGGCTTGCACGTGAATGAGTACCTTGTATGATTAGCTGTTTTGTCGACTTAAACGTTTTCCAGTATTGTTGGTTAGATATATTAACAACAGGCCTGATTTTTCAATATTTCTGGTCCCCAGATTATGAATTGTTTTGGTATCCCTGGTCCATTGCCCAGCCCCACTGTCATGTGAACATTCCCACAGTTAAATAACCATTTGCATTTTGCATAATTTCAAACTCTGCACTCTGGAAAAGTACCTCAGAAACATTTTGTTCTGTCATTGAGTTAGGGTTGGCTCAGTCTTCTTACAAGCTTGTTGTGATTTTTGTTCTCTCAGGTTGAGCTGCCATCTGTGATGTTACATTTCCAACTACCACTATGATTCATCATCACATCACTGTAGGTGTTTACTGTAGCTTTAAACAGACTGCTAATACTTAACCAGCCAGTCACTTTTATTTTTTGTCATCCTGCCTGTACTTGAGAAGAATCTCAACTTACTTTTACACAGTGTTGCCACAGTTACTTTGAAAAAGTAACTTAGTTACTTTACAGATTACTTGATTATAAAAGTAATTTAGTTACTTTACAGATTACTTGATTTTAAAAGTAACGAAGTTAGATTACAAGTTACTTTATTATTTACATTCAGCAACTGCCGACAACACCCCCACAGCCTCAACATAAAAATGACAACCGGTTTACTGTGAGGCAGCTCGGCGTTGCCAGTAGTAGGATCTGGTTTATTATGGCACGAAAGAGAGTGAGTCAACCGTGTTTAAGGGCAGCATTTCCGCTACAACATACCGCCCGACCAACTTCTTCAACTCTCCCCCACTTACTGGTTTTGCACCGAAGTCCAGCTTTTGTTGTTTGGGTGGTGGGGGGCCTCCTGCTCTCTGCTTCCCACCACCTGCTGGGACTTGCTCTGTAAGTTTGACTGCAGTGCTGCGACTCCAAATGTTTCTTCAAATTTGACGTAGTGTTTTTGTAGCTAGATAGCACTTTGTCGCCACCAGCACAGAGTGTACAACCAACCTTAATATTGCCGTCTTTAGCTGACACAAACTCAAAATAGTGACTGTATTTCCATCTCTCTCCTCCCTCCATTGTTGTTTACGTTTGTGTCGCTGCGTGGTAACGTGACCTGTCCTCAAGCTGAAAACGTGACTTGTCGCATACGTGACTTCACTCCCCGAGACACAAGAAGAAAGCAAAAATATATATTTTTACTAAGGAAAATGACAAAAATAGTAACGCACAGTGACTTGGATAAGTAACTTTAATCTGATTACTGGTTTGGAAATAGTAACGCGTTAGATTACTCGTTACTGAAAAAAGTGGTCAGATTAGAGTAACGCATTACGTGGCATCACTGCTTTTACAAACATAGCAGATGGAAATATACACAGAAATGGCCAAAATAAATACTAGAAGTTTTGTGATTGTATTTTCAGAATAAGAGCATACGTTATTTATTAAAAAAGTAAGCTTTGATAAAGTAGTGAAGAGCTAAAATTGTTTTAACAATAATGATAACACTTTACTTTGAACCCCCCCCCCGTATTTAACATTTTTAATACTATATAAACATTTTATAAATGGCTTATAACACACTATAATGCTTTTCAAGTATATTTGGGTAGATTTATTAATGTATATTTATCACCAATTACAGTTTCTCCCATGAGGCCATGTTTCTATATATTAATACTGCCTATTGAATTGAGTTAACACAGTTCATTAGTGAATATTTATCTAAGAAATATGTATATATTCTTAATTACATCCCAGAAAAACATGGAAAGCGTATTCTTAGCTACAGTTTTATGTTGACAGGTGTGACCAGAGCTTGTGAACCATGTCCATGTGTCATTGGGCTTGGATTTAGGCCTGGAGTTGCCACCCTGTCACACAGATAATTGGGTCAACAAAAGATTTTGAGATGTACTGCGGCTTTGGACAAGTGCTAAAGGATTAACATTGATTTTTCTTCTTCTCTCATCTCCTCCCCTTCTCACTCTAATCCTCCCTGTCAACCAGGTTGACCCATGACATCAGCCTGGATGAGTTTGAAGATGACGACCTGTCAGAGATTACAGAGATCACAGATGAGTGCGGGATGAGCCTCAACTGCAATGGCCCAGATATAAAGGTAAGTGGCCTCCATAAAGAGGTAGTTGATCTCATTAAATAAACCAAGCGACGCACAGGTCTGCTTCAGAGCTCCGTGTGTTTGAGTCTGAACCATAGACCGGAAACGTCACGTCACGGGAACATTTGACGCCCTAGGCAATCGCCTAGTTCGCCTATAGCAATCACCGGCCCTGGTTATAGATATAAGTTATTGTTACATTATGTTGTTAATAAATGTTTTAAATCTGACAATGTAGTGTGGTACATTGTGAACAAAGGTCAGATATTATATTGCATAAAAGTCTAGCCTAAAAATGGAATAGCAACCTGTGCTTTAAAGAAAATAAATGTAAAAATCGAGAATCTAATCGAACCGCGACCTTAGAATTGAAAATATAATTGAATCGAGGATTTGGAGAATCGTGACACCCCTATTCACAAATCTGGTAGCACCAATACTGCTGACATTCAAACGTTCTCCCTGCCAAGATTGTGGTATGATCTGGAGTTGATACTGTATAGTTTTGGGAACTCTGAGTCTTGTGTGTTGTTTTCAGGGTACGTCAGCTCTCATCTCATTGGTTGCACTGGGAGAAATCGCTGACAAACAAGGTCAAAGTTACTACTGATGTTGAGGTGCAAACAGCCAGGTTGTGCTGATGCAAGGTTTACCGTCTTTTCTCAATATTTCACGGCAGAACAACACTGCTGCTGGTCTTGACTTATGTCCTGTGTACAGACGTGTATAAAGTACTAGAGACCCATACTTGAGTAAAAGTACAAGTGCTCTATCAAAAAAGTGACTTGAGTAGAAGTAGAAGTGCTCTTTAAGCACCGCACTTAAGTAGAAGTACTAAAGTATTCAACATTTTTTGTACTTAAGTATTGCAAGTAGTTAATTTTAAAATGTACTACTCAAGACTGAAAGTATTGTGTTATTTAGTTATTAAAGAAAGCAGTCAAAAGTTTGAATATCATATTGTTTATATTATGTCAAATGTTTAGCCAAGGCTGTAGCCAAAGGAATGAACAAATATTAATTATATTATATTAAAAATAACAAATATTAACAAATACTGAAATAAAATGTACAATTATCACACTGTGCAAGTAAAATAAACATCCTCTCCAGCACAGTAACGATTAAAGCCCCAAAAAACGTATCCCACACTAGCTAGTAACATGTGTGATGTAGCTACAGGAAAGTTAGCCAGCTAGCAACACACAGATAAACTAGATCAGCTTCACATCACAGGGTCAAACATCCAGATAAACTAGATCAGCTTCACATCACAGGGTCAAACATCCAGATAAACTAGATCAGCTTCACATCACAGGGTCAAACATCCAGATAAACTAGATCAGCTTCACATCACAGGGTCAAACATCCAGATAAACTAGATCAGCTTCACATCACAGGGTCAGACATCCAGATAAACTAGATCAGCTTCACATCACAGGGTCAAAGGGTTAACATTCAGGACTCACTGCAGACTCAAACAACTCAGGAATAGATTACTCTGCTGCAACAATGGCTAAATAGAAAGAATACAAACTTACATCGTCTCTGACTTCTCAACGGGCAACTGTAATGAAAAGAAACATGATGTGATCTCTGGGATTTCTTATGTAAATTACGTAAATAGCGTACGGAAGTAACGTAGCCGTAACTACACACACTGTAACCTCCACAGTCTCCGCAGCATGAGGAATTCACAATAGTAACGAGTAATGTGCAGCACATAAAAAATGTATCGGAGTAAAAGTATTTCATTCATCGAAAATACGTACTCAAGTAAAAGTGGAAGTAGGAGAAAAAAATAATACTCCAGTAGAGTCGAGATGCAACCTTTTAGTACTTAAGTAGAGTAGTGAAGTAGTTAATATACAGCTCTTCCTGTGTATGGGGACATAGTGTATGTGTATAGTTCTACCAAGCTGATTGCTCGTCCACATGAATGAAAGGGAAACATAATACTATATCTGAATACAGCTCTCAAAGGACTTTTAAATTTATTGGACAGAAAGGGTTAACATTGGCATAATGACATGTATGATGTAATGCAATTCCTCAGAGTGAAAGGAATTCATTTCCAGAACACATAAACCCATCATTCTGTTTTTACTAGTTTCCTCAGTTAACATTTTCAGAAAACAAAGAGGAGCTGCTGATTATGTGCCAACGTCTACAAGAGGAAGAGAAGAGGCTACAATTTTAAGATTTTAGATTTTTTTTTTAAGGTGCAATATGTAATACTGACAACTAGTGTTTAAAATAGTTACTGAAGTAACAATTGAAAATACTGGAGCGAGTCGTCTCCCCCGCCCCCTCCTTACCAGACTCCAAGTTCACAGAGGTTGCCAGGCTGAGACCGCAGCATCCATAGTCTCGCTTTGCCCCTTTACCCTCCTCCAAAGGGCGCTGAAGGAGTATCCACAACAATGTTGCTAAAGACTAGCTAGAGACGCTAGTCTCCCATAGCCAGACATTACTCCACAGCACAGCGGAGTAGCTAACGTTAGATGCTGGCTATATTGACAGTCATAAAAGCCCGTGCCGACAGACACACTTTTTCAGCTTAGAATTACGGTGAGAACCGCTAAAATCTTTGCCGTCCTCTCCACCCGACTGAACACACTTTGTCTTAGAATTATGGCAACTGGGGCGTAGTGTTAATTTTGTCACCTATTTTTAATTTAGTCTTAGTCTTAGTCTTCTGACAAATGTCCTTGTTAGTTTTAGTCATATTTAGTCATTCACATATCCTTTTTTGTTAGTCAAGTTTTAGTCGACTAAAAGTCTCGTCTAATTTTAGTCAAAAGAGAACTCAATATATCTTAGTCAAGTTTTAGTCAAAACATTTTAGTCTTTTTTTAAATAACTAATTATTTCTGAGATTATTTCTGATAACCATTTCAGTCAAATAGTCATATAAAAATAAATGATATAAAGTTATATAAATATCAAGCCTCTTCTTTATTTCACCAGTAAATTCCTGTTAAACGACAAAAACAACCACTGAATAGGAAAAGGGTATTTTACAATAACTTTGAATGAGGCGAGTTTGAAGTGAATGCAACATCTGTGTTGTTTTTCAGACAACGGCAGCTGCAGACTGTCGTACGTCCCCCTGTTGGAATCCTACACGGTGAAATACAGACAAACTTTACACCGTTTAGCTGTCAGCATTTTACTACAGCTGCTAGCGTGTAGCGTGTAGTGTTAACTAGCTAACGGTAGGCTAACATTACCTGCTGTCAGGTGTAGTGTTAACTAGCGTCCCGTGCAGCGATGTTTCGGTTGCCTCTAACGTCCGTTTAGGAGCATCAGAGAGAAGCGCAGGCATTTAAGTGGCACCAAAATCCACGTTGCTATTCGGTCCGGTAGATAACGGCCGTTAAGGCACCGGTCGGGGCCGTATTAGCACCGGGTCTCGGTACCCAACCCTAGTAATAGCTGAATATTTTATCTCATGATGGAAAAGTAGAGACGATTGTAGACGAAAATGAAGAGAGATTTTATCTTAGTTTTTATTTTATGCAAAACATTTTAGTCTCGTCTTTTTTCATCAACAATAATGCATGTTAATTTAGTCTTAGTCAGCGTTTTTGGACATTGGCGCAGTCTCGTCATCGTCTCGTCTTAGTCATGGAAAAAATGGTTGTTGACGAAACATTTAGTCTTGTCTCGTCTGACGAAATTAACACTACTGGGGCGGCCTCTAGCTCACCTAGTAGAGCGTGCGCCCCACGTAGGCTGAGTCCTTTGCAGCGGTTCGAATCCAACCTGCGCCCCTTTGCTGCGTGTCATCCCCCATCTCTCTCCCACCTTTCCTGTCTATCCACTGTCACTATCTAATTAAGGGAAAAAAAGCCCCCCCAAAAAACAAAATAAGAATTACAGCAACAATTGCTAAACCCACTGCAAACTCACGGTCCTCTCTTCATGATCTACAGCCCCCCTCTCTTGGCTTGAGATAACTCACTCACGTCGGCTACGGCTGCTGAACAGGCTACACGTTGTAAACAGCTGTAGCGCGCTGGGTTTACATGTTTCCAGGTATATCTGGCAACTCAGCCTGGCTGTCAAACTGGGCAGTTGATACCAACACTCAAACACACATTCAGTCACCGAACGGAAATTTCCAAAGGAGAAAATACTGGCATTGTTGTCAGAAAAGATAGTGTTTCAACTTAGCATGTTTCCTTAATATCTGATGACGCATTGGGGTCATTTTGGGATTTATTACAGTAAATGTATTACATATTGGACCTTTAAATCCCTTTCATTCCATTTATATTAATAATAATTTCTCTGATCTTTAGAAAACTAAAACACTAAAAATAATGAGGCTTACACAAAGTCTCCATTTTAAATGCTCCGTTCTTAAAGTAAGTGTCATTTTGTCCTGAACAGCTGCTGCATTCAGCTTCCTGTCAGCAGAGGAAAGAGGCCAGAGGCAGAGGGCCTGATAGACGGCGACAGAGCCGCTCTGTAAAAACCTAGAGTCTGATCACATACGATTGGCCCGTCGTTGCATCCTGGTTATCTGAATAATTCACTCTGAGCTGTTTACTGTTTGTTTCAGTCCTCTAAGACTTTGCTAAACTGGAGACTTTTTTTGGAAAAGAAAGTTTTGGGCGCCACAGACCCACTACCACCCTGGTTTTCAAGTTTTATTGGCATAGAACATAGAAATGAGTGTCATTAATGAAAACTGGAGCGAGTATGAAGTGCTACTATGAGAAAGGGAGATGTGGGGTGGTACAGAGAGAAAATAAGCAGAGGTAAATGTATTATTCTGTCAGATCTCTCCGGCTCTGTTCCCAGTGAAACCCTCATCACCTCCTCCTCCTCACTTCAGCTCTGCTACTGTAACCAAGGCAACAGGAGGGTCGAGGGGCTTTTTTTCAGTGTCGTTTATTGGAGCAGATAGAGATTGTATGCCTCCGTGCCGGCGACAGCCGTGGCCGGAGGCATTATGTTTACGTACTTGCGTCCCAAGCTTGTGAATGCGATATCTCAGGAACACCTCGGGGAATTTTTGCACAAACATCCACTTGGACTCAATGATGATTTGAGTTTGGAGGTCAAAGGTTAAGGTCCCTGTGATGTCGTATAGGATAAAATGATGAAGTGATGACATTTTATATAAGGGCAACTGTGACATCATAATCTTCTCCAAAAATGCTTTTCTGGCCATTAGTCAACGCCATACTCAGGAACAGAAGGGGAGACATTTGGTTGAATACTGAATTGGTAACACTAATCTTAAAATTGAGTTGATTGTATAGCTCTTCTGTGCTGCCGAGTTGATAAAGATGTGTGTGAAGCAGGAGTAGGGCAACTATTACGGCACTTGGCGCAGCGCGGAGCGGAGCGAAAGAAAAGAAAAAAGAGCAGAGCGAGTGTAGAGGAAATACGGAGAGAGACCAGAGAGACCCGTAACATTGTTCTGAAACACATGGCGGAGAAATCAGTACAAGCTAGGATTTCCACTGGATGCAGAACGTCTCCACTGCATGTCTGCTGCGTGCTCCGCCATCCCTCAATACCAATGGAAACGGTTAGTTTCCATTCAGAGGAGTAGAGGAGAAACAACTCCGTGCTGTGTTTTCAAGGTGTAGTGCAGGGAAATATGATCCGCCGTGTGCACGGTGCGTTTCATTTTGAAAATTAACCGGATGTTTTATTTTGCTTCTGTGCTCGACTTCCTGTCCCGCACTATCTGTCGTGTGCTGACTTGAGTTGCTGCGGAGCTCTCCAGCGTCCGGCAAAACTAGAAGCTCTGCGTATCTGCTCCGGAGGGCTGCGGACCGCCGGAGCTGGGACGCAGTCGGAACGCAGCCGTTCTGCAGTCAGTGGAAATACACCCACTGACTTTAATGGAAACCTGATGACTCCGCCGCCGCCGTTCAGGAGCTGTTACGCAGCCGTTACGCAGCCGGTGGAAATTGGGGGTCATCCAAGGTGTGGGAGCATTTCTATGGCGTTATATATGTGTCACATTCCTGAGTGAGTAATTGTATGTTTTGAGCACAGAGAACTTTATTTTGCAAGCACATTACATTGATTTTGAACAGATATTAACACTCGCAAAACAGCGTGACAGCCTAGCTACCACGTAGCAACATTCCCTTCTCTAACATTTAACTTAACATAACTACCAAGATAACATGATGTGAATTTGTATGTGATGTACTTCCCCATCAATAATGTGTGAATTGCCATGAACACAATCATCTAAGATGCACCAGAAACAAGGCTTGATAACTCAAACTTGCCGAGAACCAAGACACTATTGATTACATTAGACTTGAGCGGGCCAGCCGGTTGCACGGTTACATTCGGTCTTGTTCAGTAACCATGGTGCGCGGTCTATGGGTCTAGGTAGCTCATTTCCTGATTGATTCTACCACCACCACTCCAGTGGAGGTGCTAATGAGCTAGATTACTACACACACAGTAGCAGAAGAATACCAGCTACACACACAACGGCACGAACGAGATCAAAGAAAAAAACAGGAGTGAGTCGGTTCATTGACGTATGGCACTCGATTCTCCCGGTTCAGTGACACTACTCGGGTTAATTAACCGGCTCTTCGGTCAGTTCGTCAACAGTAGTCTAGAGTTGAGCGCACAGAGAGAAAAGGTTGAGAGCGAGGGAGATGTGACCAGAGCGCAGCAGCGTCTACCTGCGAGCAGAGAAAGATATGGAAATACATTTATTGTGCACGAAATAGGTTTTTGTTTACTCAAACTAAATAATTTTTTGCGAGTGTAAATTTCTGTTCAAAAATCAATGTAATGTGCTTGCAAAATAAAGTTATCTGTGCTCAAAACATACAATTACTTGCTCAGGAATGTGACAATATATAACGCCACACATTTCACACTAAATAAATCGAAAACGTGTTAATTGCAAGATAAGCAAAAGCGACATGGCATGGCACGGGTGCACCACGGTGATGATTCAGCACCTAAAACGTAAACATGTTGGAGTCCTTGATGTGGAGGAAGGGAGGTCGACAGCAGGGTAAAGTCACTACACAATCCTACTTTTGTTCCGGTTTGAAGTGAGGAACGTACCTTCCCTCCAGTAGCTCTTCTGGTGTATTGTTTACTCATTATCCAGCTGACTAGCATGACAAGTTAGCTAGCTCGTTAATAACAGTAGTAAAGCAGGGGTGGTATAGTTTACAAGACTGAAGATACGGTTTTATTCTCTCGCCTTTTTTGGCCCATTCATTTTTCAATCTGATGTCATGTATATATTCTGTGCTTTGTCCCATATCAGTTATTGTTGACAAATATATGTGTGTGCGTTGTACTTTTTAATTTAATTTTAAAGTTCTTTTATAGCACTTGGTCATCTTAAGCTGTGTTTAAATGTGGTGTATAAATGAATTTAACTTGCACTTACTACAATGATGGTAATAATTTAATGAATAAGCTTCAAGTGAACGTGTGTGTGTGTGTGTGTGTGTGTGTGTGTGTGTGTGTGTGTGTGTGTGTGTGTGTGTGTGTGTGTGTGTGTGTGTCTTGTCTGTATCTGCTCTTTGGGTTACTTACCTTTACACAACTATTAACTAAAACAACAAGTATGTATGTAAGTATGTATTGAGTTAATTAATGTTTTTTGTTTTTTTTATCCGATTCATCGATTGATTGAAAAAATAATCGACAGATTAATCGATTATTAAAATAATCGTTAGTTGCAGCCTAGTTTGTTTTTGGAAGATCTCACAAATGAAATTATCAAATAATTTTTTTTGTTGCTTTTTGTAAATATATATAAATACAACTGATTGGGTTAAATGGACTTATGTATCGTCTCATATCGGCCGCAGGCCCCTGAATTGAATCAAATCGAAGTCATATCTTGGCATACTTTGTGATATCATTAAATATTGCATTGTTGTCCTAAGAATCGATAAAATATTGTATCGTGATATAACGTATGATTTACATCATATAGAATCGCTATAACAGATTGCTGGGAATATTGTTTGGTTGAAAAGCCATCTCTCTCTCTACGCTTCTTCATGTCTTCCTATCCAGGGAGCTAATTATATCCCTGATAGTTGAATGTGAGAGATCTCTCGCTGGAGGTGTGTGTGTGTGTGTGTGTGTGTGTGTGTGTGTGTGTGTGTGTGTGTGTGTGTGTGTGTGTGTGTGTGTGTGTGTGTGTGTGTGGGTGGATTGATGACTCATCCCCTTGCAGGGGTCTCACACAGTTCAGAATCCAAAATGGCTCCTTGACGGGCAAACATTAGAGCGTTCTGACAGCAACAACAACAAACGACACGTCATTGAGTGTTGTCACTCTCAGCACATGAAACAAACTGTTTGGCTTCTGTGTATGTGGAGAGTGTATAGGGAACATTTCAGCTAAGGGGTTTGTAGGGAGAGAGCAGGCTCGGTTGCTCTCATCCCATCTGTCAGTCTCATGTCAGTTTGCCTGTTTGAGTGTGGATTGTCCCCTATGTTAGTTTTGTTGCCCCAAACACACAGTTGTATGCTCTCACTGTGCCTGAAGCTGCACAGACAAGGTTGATGTTTTTTTTTTTTTTTTTTCTGGAGGCCATTGTGAAAAAAACAGTGTTAAATATAACACACCAAATCCAATGAGTGATGACAAATGAAAAGAGGATCACCATACCAAAACAATTATTAAAATGTAGTAGATGAAAACTGTTTTCAAGTAGGCTGCATGAGGATTATTACAGAAAGAAAACAGCATGGTTTTAGTTGATTTATTGATTTTTCATTTTCACTCCCACTGTAGCAGGAGAATCTGCCTACTCTTAATGGATCATTACAGATAGCATTGAAAACTTTTCAACATATAAATACGCCTCTTGGAAATGTGTAATAATATTTGTTGAGTTAGGACCAGAGAAATTATTAGACTCCATCAGAATATGTCATCTTTATTAGACGTAGGTCCACAAAGATGTGATAAAGGTAGTCAGACAGACAGACAGACAGACAGACAGAATCCCCTGGTGGTGAAGTCAATCCAGCATCCTTAAGGTCATGGTGATGATGACAGTGGTGATGGGTAGCACAATAGTCTGGAAGATAAAATGACGCAAGGCAGTTTTTAAATACCATCATCCTGTCACCCATTGGCTCGAAAAATGCCAGCAGACAGACGATTGGCCAATGGCCAGACAAATGGCTTGTGTATTCGGACAGTTTAGAAAAGGAGATGAAGATTAGAGAGAAATGGTGCAAATTCACCAGTAGAAAAATGAAGGGAGAATGAGAGAGAAAAGATCTTCCTTGTTAAATTGTCATTAAAGCTTTATTAAAGGGATACTTCACAGATTAGCATTGAGCTTTGTATCAGTAGAAACCCGGTAGTATTTTCTAATGGCCGTGCTTCCCTCCCTCATGTCCCCCTGACACTAGATTTCTCTGTATTGTGGGTCTAGAAAAAAGCCTCTCATGACGCAAAAATCGTCAATTAGCTTCATCGGAGGCATTTTTGCCCAGACGTTATGGACTACAGCCAGCTAGTTCTGCATGTTTTCAACCCGCCCATAGGGGGTGGGACTGTCACTAGCTGATGTGAGTCGAGTGTCAGCCATCTTGAAGCTAAGCTGCTAAGCTAAGCTCTCTCTTTTCAGCAGCAAACTTTTACAACAATTATGTGCATTCAAACTACCGCACATGTGTACCTCTGGGATACACTGGAACAGATCTGAGAATATGCAGGACACTTTATTACAGACGGAATACTCCACACACTAGCCAGCTTCACCTGCTACGGAGACCAGCTCCTCAGCCTGCTGTCAAAAAGCTGGCCGATGCCCAGCTTTATGCAAATGAATCGCGTTGAACGCGACGCGACTATCCAGTAGAAGTAGACGAAAATCTTTCAAACTGACCTTTGTTGATCTGAAATGAAGACATATTCAGCAACTGCATGGCCTATTTCTCGCTTAAAATGTTTTCAGAAACACATTTCGGTGAACTATTTTTGTAAAATACGAGATCATATTCTCAACGAGCCGCCACGACACTGTTGAAATTCTCGAGTAGACACACCCACGTCACGCGTTCGTTCAATCAGCTGCTGGTTAGGGGCGTGGAGCATCAACCATGGCTATATGACGTCACGACACCACGCGACAGTCGTGTCGCAAAAGTGGATCTGTACTGTAACGTAGCTACGCTACACAGGCTGGCAGCAGCACAGATTCCAGAATTGATAAGTCACAGCAGGAGAATTAAAGGTTTTGAGAATGACCAACACCTAATCTAAAACTTAGGGTACTTAATTTACTAGAAAACACAACAAAATATCAATTTCGCAGATTGTGAAGCGGCGATATTCACGTCAGCGTCCTCACGTTCCAACATAATTTTTTTTTAAGTGGTAAATAGCTAAATGTTTCTGAGTATCCTCAAGGTATATGGACTTTTAACCCTCAAATTTGACCCTTTTGAAAAAGTTTTTTATATAAAAAATGTGTTTCAACCAAATTGCAGAAAGTTATCATGGATGCATGGATATGTTTTATGGGTTCCATACAACGTTATATGCAGGTAAAATTAATGATAACTTGCATTGAATTTTGGTATGTTATATTCAATTTTATAGCATTTGAAAAAAATAAATTAAATGGTTTTAAAAAAGTATCCTGACTAAACTTTAACATACACCAGTCTGTGATCCACTCAACATCCTCTGATCTTAACTGTTAGTCAAAATAATTAATAATTTCTGCCTTTTTACCTAAAAAAAATAGGTATAATGTCATAAATTCGGTTTATTGACCATGAATAAAGAAAGCTTTGAAAGCTTTTTTGACAAAAACCTTTTAAAAAAGCGACAAATGGGCCAGAAAAAAACGCTAAAAAAAGTGAATTTTCAATTTTGACCCAGAAGGACAAGGCAATCCAACACAAGGGTTAAATGTGACAATGACTAAGACAAATAGTTTAAAAAAAAAACTACAGTAAAACGTGATCATGTGAAATTGTATATATACAATACCTTGGCCACAATTTCTGTAGCTTCCTTTTCAACTAAAACCGTAAATTTTATTATGTGGTGCTAATGACATTTTTCCTCAGGTATTTGGAGAAACCAACAGAAATCTGTATATTCTCAAATAGTATGGTCTTAGCCACTATTAGTTGTTTGATGATGACCTGGCCAAAGTAGTTAAGTTTAGTTTTCACAATGATTCATTGTAGGATTATGATATTATTGCAATTTGTAAATCCACATTGACTCTTAATTTAACATATGGTTGGAAGAAGTAAAAATTGATCCAAAACGTTTTAGTTTTTAAAAATTATGACTTATTATTGTGTAATGTCAGAAGGACTTTAACTGGTTTGCCAGTCAAATTAACTTTAATGAGTGCATATTGAAATATTACACTGTTGGTTGGCAAAAAATGCATCTCAAAATGCATCAGATTGATGCTTTAAAATATGGAATATTTAAAATGTTCTTCCGGGGAGCAATGCCCCCGACCCCCGAGGGTAATTTTTCTTCACAAAAAAACAAACCCACAAAAACCGCACCCACATACAACCACCCACCAACAACACCCCACCACAAAAAAAAAAAAAAAAAAAAAAAAAAAAAAAAAAAAAATTAAAAAAAGTTTGGTTGTGGGGGGGGGGGCGGGCGGCGGGGGGGGGGCGTTGTTTTTTTTTTTTTTTTTTTTTTTCCCCTCCCCCCTTTGGGTGGGGGGCCGCTTTTTTTTTTTTTTTGGGACCCCGCCCCCCCAACCACCCACCCCCTATCCCTCTACCAGGCCTGCTGCTCTGTCACCAGATAAAACTCGTGGAGGTGGGCTGTGTTAACACGGACTGGTGCTTGGATCCAACTAACTGCTAACTGCTGGTGGAGTTTGTGACTGTTAAATGCTGACTATTCTACATTCCACGCAAATTCACGGCTGTGTTTATACTCGTGTTTACAGCCCACCAAGTTAGGGCTGCACGATTATGGCCAAAATGATAATCACGATTATTTTGATCAATATTGAGATCACGACTAATTATCACGATTATTTGTTGATTTGAACCAAAACTAATTTTATTGTCACATAGGCTAATTATAACTGCTTTTGCATTCATATTGTGCTACATTCCTGCTAATACATCCATATTTTGCTACATTCCTCTTCCTTTATTGAAGGATACTGTGAAGGAGTATGCCATTTCAGCTGTTGTGCGACCGCTTTCCACACATGCACGTTTGCCGTGAAAGATACAGGCAACGCAATTTTCTGTTCACGTTAACGCCGCATGTGGTGCCCGGTATCTACCGGACGAAATAGCAACGCGGATTTCTGTGGCTCGTTACACTGCCACTTACATGTCTGCGTTGCGCTCTGATGCTCCGAAACCCGTGTTAGAAGCAACATAAACATCACTGCATGTCACGCTAGTAAACACTAATAACACGTTACACAGCAGGTAACGTTAGCCTACCGTTAGCCACAGTAGTAACTGGATTAAACACGGCTAAAAGGCTGAAAGGCTAAACAGTGTAGTGTGTCTGTATTTCACTGTAGAGGATTCCAACAGCGGGACGTCCAACAGTCTGCTGCTAAAGCTATGAGCTAAAAGACACAAACTAGCGCTATGGTCACTGCTTGTCTTGTCTTTGTCTGAAAAACAAAACGGACTGGACAAAATGTTGCGTTTACTGGTAAACTGGTAAACATCGTGAACGGCTTATGATGACCGACTGTTACCTGTTGTGGAATTTTCCTCATGTTACTCTGTCCTCTGTGACGGTCTACATCTAGAAACTAAGCTGCGCGGTGCAGGGAACAACTCTGATTGGCTCATGGTTTATGGAGCGCTAGATTGGCTTTGCAAAAACTTTGATAACGAGCATTCTATGAACAGAATGACGCATTTTAAATATCGCTCGATCACGCAAATTTGATCGTGGGAAGCCAAAATCGTGATCGTGATTAAAATTTGATTAATTGTGCAGCCCTACACCAAGTGCTAATGCTACCAATGCGTTAGCTGAACTTTACGGAGCATATAATGTGTGTGTACTAAATGTAGCCTGTTTCATATGTTGTTTTTATATAATGTCGTTTTTATATATTTTTAATATGTAACACCACTTGAGCCACGGTGAAACGTTTCATGTATATGTTTGAAATGACTGCCTGTTGTCTATCTGTTACCGGTAGGCGTGGCTTCTAATGGCGTTTTTCCATTACATGGTAACTGCTCAACTCGCCTTGACGCTACTCGCCGCGACTTGACTCATCCTCATAGCGGCGCCGCAGTAAACTGCCGTGACCTAACGCAACACACACACAGAACGTTAAAGGTGTGTTGTTGTTTCCACAGCCAGAAGACACATTTGGTTTCAAATGAAGATGGAGGCAGCAAAAAAAACACAGCTGGCTAAACTATTTAAAAATGACGAGTCGAGCAGGTATCATGTCATGGAAAAGCGCCATAAGTGGACTCGTGGGGAAGCGAAGCAAGTGCATTCTGTGAGTTGTTGTCTTTCATCCACATGAGCCAAAAATACATTTTCTGGCTTTTCACGGTCTAGAGGGCACCAACTTCTAAAACAAATGTCACATTTCTACTACATAAATGACCCAATTTAAAACATATTCATCTTTCCAGCGGTGAAAAATCCCTTTACGAGTTTGTGGACAGAGGTCTGTTATCCGTCTCGGCCCAGAAATCTCGCTGATGGGGTTTCAAAAGATTTTATTTTTGTTCTTTCTTTTGTATTGTTACTAACGCAGGTTTGTAGAAGGTGATTTATGTTTTTTTATTTCATTTTTGGGTGATGCCCTTCTAATCATGTTTTGTGTGTGTGTGTGTGTGATCTTGGCTTAGTGGTGATGGTTCTTTAGTAATGTCTAGGTTGGGAGCTCCTCCTGAACTGTTGCAACAGCATATATAAAAATGAAGGGAGCTGGTTTTTAGCAAACAAGCTCTGATAAACCCACTCAAAAGTTGGCTACCAAACCAAAGCTACAAGTAAAGTGAATATTGGACTTGGATTCATCAGGTGGACACAACACATATGACCCATGTGATGACCCCCATGATCCCTTAACCCTAACCCATGACAGGCGGTCTGTGTTTTCTATTCTTAAAATTGAGATTGTCGTGCAAATTCAAGTTTGCATTAAAACTTACAGAAGTTACTCTCAGATTGTTTGGAAATGGGAAATAGAGCTGAGGACCAGTTAATGAATCAGCTTGGTAACAGACATTTGTTCAGCTTCTGTCATATTGCAGCTGTGATCACAGACCTTAGAGACAGCTTTATCTTTGCTTTCCATTTAAAAGTGCACAGTGTTTAATGGAGGTGCGGCCCATTTATAAATGTATGAGGAGGATGTTGGGGGTTTGTTATCACGTTATGCAGAGCCCTCAGTCACTGTATGTACACACAGAGTGGTGACCTCATCAGTGAGCTCATCACCACAGGGGAGATTCAGGATACATTTGTCTCATTAATAATGAAAGGTCACATGGAAGGAGCTTCACCCCCCTCCCAGACAGGCGTGGTGTCTGCCTCTGTGGGGAGGCGTGTGTGTGTGTGTCCAGGGTTTATAGGGAGGGTCAGACGGTGTGTCCAAACTGATGCAGACATTTTATAAATGTTGTTACAGGTTAAACTGGATTCCAATTTTCTAATATTTGTTTCTCCTGTGCATCCCTGCCATCCTTCATTCTGCCACCTATGACCAACCTGTGGCTTTTTTCAAAGCAAAAATATTGACAAGAAAGTGTGTTTCGGAGCTCAAGAAGTTGGCCCCCATTTCATCCACAGAGGGGTTTAGTTCCTGGCCCACAAATAATATAGAGAAATCCTTGCAGAATGTCCAAGGATCACAAACCAAAACACATTTATAAATGGACAACATTTAGATCCGAAAAGGATCTTCCTCAGTAGGATGCTTTCTTCACTATAGTATTTTGCCAAAGGCAGCTTCTGTCTCACCTGTTTCCACAAGAGTGCTTCTTGTCTAAATCTTTTTTAGCTCCTGCCCCCCAGAAAAAAGTCCCTGCACCCAAGGAAGTACTTCCCAGGAACTGTCAAGTCAGGAGTCAGGAGCAGAACTAAATATTGGTGACTAATACCCCTTTTTCACTTCATGAATTTAACTGCAGTACCTTTTTTCCGCAGCGCTGTGGAGATAGGTCTAGCGAGCAAGACTAAAAGGAGCTTAACCTGCATCTCGAAAATAAGAAGCAGTTTCTACATTTGTTTGTAGCCCCAAAACGTCTGGGGAAAGTACTTTCTTATAGCCAAGGAACTATTGGGGCAGAGATAGCTGTGCTGAACTTTACTGGCTGGTCGAACACATACCTCAATGATGCAACAGCTTGTGTACAGGATTCATTCACAAAGTAGGCAAGCACGGGTTTCTAGTAGTGTCATTGTGAGGACTAGGACTTAAAGGGATATTTCACCGCCTTTCACCATTTTTTTTTTTGCTTTTTTTTAGCCATTTTTTAGCCTTCTAGGCCGAGAAAAGACAGATAATTTGTTTTTGGCTCATGTGGATGAAAGACACCAAATCCCAGAATGCCCTTGCTTCACTTCACTACGAGGCCACCCCAAGCCACGCCTACTGGTTACAGAGAGGCAGTCAACTGAGTCAAGTTTATTGTGTTTTATTGTCATTTCAACCATATACACGAAACAACGTTTCACCGTGGCTCAAGTGGTGTTACACATTTAAAATATATAAAAACGACATTATAAATATATAAAAACAACATACGAAACAGGCTACATTTAGTACACACACATTATATGCTCCGTAAAGTTCTGCTAACGCATTGGTAGCATTAGCACTTGGTGGTATAAAAACAGAATTCTCGTGGAATGTAGCTAGAATGGCATCTAACAGTCACAAACTCCACCAGCAGTTAGCAGTTAGTTGGATCCAAGCACCAGTCCGTGTTAACACAGCCCACCTCCACGAGTTTTATCTGGTGACAGAGCAGCAGCCCTGGTAGCTGGATAGTACACTGTTGTTCAGCCATGTTTCTACAACAAAAACACAGCAGTCTCTGAACTTGTGTTGGGAGTTTTGTTGAAGTTGGATGTAGTCCAGTCTGTTGTCTAATGAGCGGACACTTGCAAGCAGGATTGATAGAACAGGTGGCCGGCTAGCGTTAGCTTTCCACCTAGCTGGAACTCCTGCCCTAGTCCTGCTTTTCAGCACACCGCTTTGGATGCCTCCTTACCCGGCTAGCGGCATCGAGCAACACCGCAGGCTGAGGTGCTGGTCTCCGTAGTAGGCTGAGGTGCTGGTCTCCGTAGCAGGCTGAGGTGCTGGTCTCCGTAGCAAGCTGAGGTGCTGGTCTCCGTAGCAGGCTGAGGTGCTGGTCTCTGTAGCAGGCTGAGGTGCTGGTCTCCGTAGCAGGCTGAGGTGCTGGTCTCCGTAGCAGGCTGAGGTGCTGGTCTCCGTAGCAGGCTGAGGTGATGGTCTCTGTAGCAGGCTGAGGTGCTGGTCTCTGTAGTAGGCTGAGGTGCTGGTCTCTGTAGCAGGCTGAGGTGCTGGTCTCCGTAGCAGGCTGAGGTGCTGGTCTCCGTAGCAGGCTGAGGTGCTGGTCTCTGTAGCAGGCTGAGGTGCTGGTCTCTGTAGCAGGCTGAGGTGCTGGTCTCCGTAGCAGGTGAAGCTGGCTAGTGTGTGGAGTATTCCGTCTGTAATAAAGTGTCCTGCATATTCTCAGATCTGTACCAGTGTATCCCAGAGGTACACATGTGTGGTAGTTTGAATGCACATAATTGTTGTAAAAGTTTGCTGCTGAAAAGAGAGAGCTTAGCTTAGCTTAGCTTCAAGATGGCTGACACTCGACTCACAACAGCTAGTGACAGTCCCACCCCCTATGGGCAGGTTGAAAAAATGCAGAACTAGCTGGCTGTAGTCCATAACTTCTGGGCAAAAATGCCTCCGATGAAGCTAATTGACGATTTTTGCGTCATGAGAGGCTTTTTTCTAGACCCACAATACAGAGAAATCTAGTGTCAGGGGGACATGAGGGAGGGAAGCACGGCCATTAGAAAATACTACCGGGTTTCTACTGATACAAAGCTCAATGCTAATCGGTGAAGTATCCCTTTAAGGACAGAAGAATATTACGTGAATTATATTTGGATAAAGGAAAGTTAGACTTCCCGAATAGCATTCAAAAGAGCAAGAATGATTGTCTGAGATTTAACATAGCTTTATTTGCTAATTGTTAACATACTTCTACAGACTGAGAGAAATTGCCTAAAAACACTACTGAGGCAGGCATATGTCTCAACTTTCTAGCTTTTCTGTCTTTTAACCCCATATCAAACATCTATTAGACTATCACAGTATCACAACAATAAATTACAAAGAAGAACAAAAAGAGGAAGAGAAAGAGAAAATTAGCTTCTCAAACAAAGCTGTTGCTATTGATCTGTCTACATTTACATCATCTTTGCAGCTCCTGGTGGAGCTCCTGTGGTGGAAACACCAACATGAACATGCTAAGGGGACTTTTATTTCCAGAGTTTAATTCCTAGTTGAAAGTGTATGAATGTACATGGCCGTAGTTATGAAGGGCTTATGTGGAGCAGCTCAAGTTCAGAATGAAGCATAAAGTGATTTAGTGTTCCTCAGAGACATAAAATGACAATGTGCATTATCACAACCACTCTGTGTGTGAGTGTGTGTGTGTGTGTGTGTGTTTGTGTGTGTATGTGTGTGTGTGTGTGTGTGTGTGTTGTGTGTGTGTGTGTGTGTGTGTGTGTGTGTGTGTGTGTGTGTGTGTGTGTGTGTGTGAAAGAAGGAGAGGAGAGAGTGCTTCCATTCATGTGTGCAGGGGGGATTTGACTTGCAGACATTTGTCATGTGAATGGTGGAAAAAGTCGTGAATGGGGTCAGATAGAATGGACAGTAACATTAAATGACAAACACATACATTACCACAATGTCGTATCTACACCCAGAGAGAGAGAAAGAGAGAGACCAGCAAAACACTTACAAGAGTAGAAGGAGACCTATTTCCATGGCAACAGTGTTTCTCTCACCTACCCCATGTGTCAGAGCTGAAAAAATACATGCAATACAGTGTAGGCGCGCACACACACACACACACACACACACACACACACACACACACACTGCCCCCATGGATACTGCTCGCGTTGTATCATCCACACATGGTAACAGCAGAGAGGATGCTGCCTCATCAACACAAACAGAAACAAGAGAAGCCCTTTGTGTCTCTGGTCCTGTTTAGAGCATCATCCACTATCATATCGTTGCTGTTTACTGATAGTCAGCTGTTTGCTACATATTCACACTGTTTACTGGGAGGGATCAATTTGATAAGCAGCCATATTAAACACTTTGAGTTACCAATTAAATGCTATTGGAGTGAAGGGACTTTTGTCTTTGTCGTGGTTAGCATGGTGCATTTAAAGCTGTAATGATGTATTTATTTACATTTTTTTGCCCATTCAAAGGCAGTGGAAAAAGTTGAAAACACTTATTATATTACCGTTTGAATTGCTATGGTTATGTGTTAGCAAACAATTTTAAAAATAGCAACATTAGCATTCATTTCGACTCATTTTTGTCCACCTGGTGAATTTAAGTTCAGTGTTCTCTCTTTTTTTAGCTCCACTTTGGTCATCACCAACTCCTGAGGAAAATATATGGGTTTGTCATTTCAAATTACCCATTTCATGGTAGTTATTTTATTCTCTGTTATAACAAAATAATGCAGCTTGCACCATGTTGTTTCATATTCAAAGTAACAAAAAGTCCCAGATTTTTCATATTTAAAAAGCATTTCTAGATCAGAGGAATCCGATGACCCGTTTGCATCAACTTAAGATCTATTTATTTATTGTAAACTGCATTGATTGTATTGGTTCTCACTGTTTTATTACTGGATAGACCTCAGCAGCAGGTTTTGGGTAATTTAGCATTTTCAGCCCTTTTTTGCACATCCTTTGAGTCTTATGTTGTTTTATTTGACCTGTTGGTGTGTGATTGCTCTGCATGGGCTGCTATGATTGGACGAGAGCTGAGCATCACTGTAGCTTCGGGGGAGCAGCATCTCCCTCGCCTCCTCATCGTCACTGATCCCCTTGTCTCCTAGCAACAGGGGCCGGGGCTCTCTTTAAGGGGCCAGTCATAATCTGAGGTCATAAAACATTAGAGGGAGAGTATAAGCCCACTGCATTAGCAGGCATTGGTCGTCAGTAGGTGAAAAGGTGAACAGGTGGAGATCGGGGAGAGAAAAGAAAGAGAAAAATGATGTCAGGAGAGTGGCTGCACTGTGATTACAGACAGGCCAGGGTGTGATGTGATTGAGCTGAAAATACAGGAGGTGTATAGAGATCATCTTCTGACAGCTCATCAGATAGGGGAGTGATTTATGGGTACTTATAGGATGGATGGATGGACTAGATGGCTGGATAAGTAGACTAGATACATGATTGATTGATGGATAGATGACAGATGGATGGATGACAGGTCGAGCAGGATAGGTGTTTGGAAGAACGGATGGATGGATGCATAATTGATAAATGGATGGATGGATGGATTGATGGATGGATGGATGGATTCGTGGGTGGGTTGGTGGATGGATGGATGGATGGGTTGATGGTTGGATGGGTGGGTGGTTGGGTGGATGGCTGGGTGGCTGGCTTGATGGATGGATGGATGGATGGGTGGGTGAGTGGGTGGGTGGGTGGATGGATGCACAGATTTGTGCATAGGTGGATGGATGGATAAATAGGATTGGCTGAATGGATGGATGGACAGATGGGTATTTAGAAATGAGCAACAAATCAATATTATCATTCAGCCTTGTAATTGTTAACTGACAAATTAGTATAACAAGAAATCTTTACTCAAAATTGTCATATTTCAATGACTAATAACAAGCAATATTTGACTCCATGAAATGACTGAAGAACATAACAACATATATATATATTCTATAAAAACATCTGTCATTTGTCAGAATTGGATATACTGTATATATGAGTTTACTATGTGATTCTGAAACCATAATGCCATAAAATACTGTATTGATATAGAGATAATGCTACTTAATGTTGTGTAATTCATTTAGAGTATGCCACCAATTTATTCTGGGTTATGGGTTCTGGGTTATGGTTTTGGAGTGTTAATATATTTGGATTACACTTGACCATTTTTGTGCAAATTTTGCAATATTCATTAAGTTACACACAGAATGTAAGTCATATCAGGGCAATTTACTCTCCACAGTAGTAAGTTATCAAGTGACATTTAAATCATACTGATGAAAGATATTTCATCTTTAAGTCAAAGTGTCTCTAATCTGATGCATAATTCTGATGACAGCCTAAAAGTGTGGTGTTGTGCGTGTGCATATTTACACATATTACTGTATCTGCATGCTTGTGTGTTGTGTGCGATGTGGAGCAAAGAGGGAGCTAAGGACTGTAATAGGCTTAACAGTGGCTTTGGTGTCTTTGTCAAAGCAGCTACATCACATCTACCAACAGGAGGAGTTACCATGTGCTGTGTGTCTGTGTGTAGCTGCAGACATAGTGATGCTAAGTGACGCAGACTGTGCTGTCCCAGTGCCCTCTGACTTACACCGTCTCCCAGATGGCGCTTGTGTTTGTCACTTTCTTTGATAAAAGACAGTCAAAGTGAATCTCATCACAAAATGAACTGCTCTGATCTGATTGAATTTTTGGCCGACAAGTTGCCTTGTGGAATATGTGAAAAAAATCGAGCCAAGCAGAGCTTTGTAGACAGCACTGAGAATGGAGACTTCATATTTCTGGGCCAAAGCAAAGAAACGAACAAACATGCTACTGTAGCAAGAAATAGCTACTTCATCTTCCGTGTTAAATGAAAATAATGTCAATGGATTGACTACGTCAGTCACTACTACCCCCTGTGTGATTATCTGACTTAATGAGAACTCAAAAAAAAAAGAAGAACTGCAAGCAGTTATGAGGGGGTCCAAGCCTCCCCGGCGCAAGTCCACCCTGGCGCAAGTAGCCCCTGATGACCCGTGAAGCCCGCGAAAGCGGAGCCCGCGAAAGCAGAACCCAAAGCACGGCAGCGGCGAAGCAAATGTCAGGAAATTTCACTAAGTGTGAGCGCCAAAGTCTGTAATGAATTGCAATAGCAAATTTCCCATTCATTGAGTAAAAGGCCAAAACACTTCTACCTCAATTATAGTGCCCCCTGAAGGCCGATCATCACCAAATTATAGAGGTATAGAGCCTCAGAGTGGCATGTCGAACAATAATCTAAAGGTTTGTATTGATAGCCTTTACTGTGGCAGAGATATTGCAATTGCAAATTTCCCATTTACTGCATTGTTATGTCTTTTTCTTTGTCTTTGTCGATGCTATGTGCTATGTGCCAAGTTTTGTGCAGATTGGATGCATGGCCTACGAGGAATTAAAAAAAGTTGGTTTCACACATACTTTTTAGCAAAAATGGGCATGGCCTATATCATGTGATTCAGCTTGATTCAAGGAACACGTGGATGTAAGGTTTTTAATGTGCGATGTGTAATGTGGGCGTTATAGGCAGAAACACGTTTGACGTCATTATAGCGCCACCTATTGGTCCATATGTGTAATTTTTGGTATGTGAGGTTCCTGACCCATTGTACATCTGCCCTGTAAATTTGAAGTTGCTCACATTAGTGTAAGTGGTGAATTCAAACGTGGGTCCCATAGGCTACGCCCACTTTGACGAATCAGTACCCCACTGTAGGCGTGGACTCAGGAGTGGCCCTAGATGGTACCCTCCAAATTTCATAACAATCGGATGAGCCATTCATGAGATATACACTTTTCATACTTGTAGTGCCCCCTAGTGGCCAATTTTTTAAAAATTGTTGGGGAGCCTCATAGGGTCATGGCAAAGAAGAATCTAAAGTTTCACATTGATAGCATTTAATTGCCCGAGATATGGCAAAGTTTGTGTTTTCGTGGCTAGCTACACACATTTGTTTGTGCGGAATTTGCACAAATTTTTTACCGATATATATATATATATATATATATTTTACCTTTTACCAAGCTTTTTGTCAGGTTGGTCTGGAGATGCTAGGTGCCAAGTTCCGTGCAGATCGGTCGCGCAGTCTAGGAGGATTTAGAAAAAGTAGGTTTACGATAAATCGTGATTTTTTGCGCATAAAAGTTCAGGTGGAAATGGCCGTGGCCGATATCAGGAGATTCAGCTGGACTCAGGGAATGAGTGGATATGATATTTTTAATTTCCGATGTACGGCTTGGGAGTTATAAGGCCAAACGCGTTTGTTTCTGCTATAGCGCCACCTAGTGGTGGAAGTGGGTGAATTTTGGTGTCCGAGGTCCGTGCAGGGATCTGGACCAGTCCTGAAAACAGCACCGCCCCACCATGTATGGTTTAGGGTTAGGGTTAGAAACAGTTTTAGAGGCGGAAAAATAAGAAAAATCATAATCTTTAGGAAAACAATAGGGTTCCACAGCTCTGCTGGATCTGTGAACCACGTTGCCTTGCAAACGTGTTTCCCCTAATTAACTGCGGTCTTTATTAAAAAGATTTAGACTGAAAATGAAAACAACCTGTGAATGAACAGCCTAGTGATTTTCAGAGCAGAAGGAGTTTTCATTCTCACTTCATTATTTTAGGTAAATGTTGTCATGTGGAGAACCTGATGCTGGAATTAGTCTCTGTCTCTGCTTTCTGCTCAGTTGGCAGTGAGAGTGTAACAGGCAGAAGACAGAGCAGCCTCTAATTGGCTGGCTCAATCTCCTCATCCCATCCATTTTCTCTCTCTCTCTCTCTCTCTCTCTCTCTCTCTCTCTCTCTCTCTCTCTCTCTCTCTTTCCCGTCCTCGACTGACAGCGTGTTTCTTCCAATCCCTGCAGGGCCATGTGAGGCGAGGAACCAATAGCATGTCGGGGAGGGCAGAGCTGGGTGCCGTTGGCCAGTTTCAGGCAGAGATGCTGCATTTGGAACTCATCGACGGTGCTGACGGTTACCACAGTGACAAAGAGTCCTCGAAGGCATCCGCCATCGCTCCACTGCCAATCACCAAGGACCCTGCAGCACCTGTTACCATGGATACCTACCGGCCCAAGAGACCCACAACCCTTAACCTCTTCCCGATTGTGCCACGCACACAGGTAGAGCCTGTATTACCCTTATTCTCACACACGCAGTTTGTGACAGATGACTGAATATTGAGGACTTTCAGTGACGATTTTTTTCTGTCTGTCGGTGTATCTTTACTGTCTGGGTTCCTCCTCAAACACAAATATGACATTTAATGATGTAAATAGGAATGAAAACCTGCGTGACATCATCTTTGGATTCACTACAATTGTTTCTCTGACAGGATGTGTTTTCTGGACAGAACAATAGCCTCAATTGTCAAGACACAATGATTTTTTTTCCCCCTTGGTGCCCGTCTCTGTTTGTTTTTGAATGCTGCTAGAGCTCGTGACTGTGTGTGTGTTCTTGTACTTGTATCTTTATGAGGACCAATTCCAGCTTAAACCTCAAAACATTTAGTCTTCAATGGACTGTTTTGAGGGTTACTTTTAGGCTTAGGATTAGTTTTAGCTTAAGGTTAGGAGCTACAGAATGTATGGTATAAGTGTCATCACAAGTACAACTATACAAACATAAGTGTGTGTGCGTGTGTTTGTATGTGTGACGCTGAAAGTATGCGCGAGCGTATATCTGTTGATCCTATGTACAGTATGTCTGTCCACCTTCTGTTCATACAGCAGAGCTCTGGTCCATGTTTTCCTTCACTAAATGGACACACTAGTGTGTGTGTGTGTGTGTGTGTGTGTGTGTGTGTGTGTGTGTGTGTGTGTGTGTGTGTGTGTGTGTGTGTGTCTATGTGTGTATACGCAAGTGTTTTCTGATATACATATTCGCTGTTGAAAATTAGAAATATTTTATGATGAGACCGATATGGTTAGGGTTTCGTTCTGGTTAGACACAAAAACATCTTGTTCAGGTTTAGGGAAAGATCATGGTTGGGGTTAAAATGACTACTTTATTCAGGTTAGGGGAGCTTTGTTGCCATAGTTACAATAGTAAACACGTGATTTAGGTCAATGTTGACCTAAATGTCTTCCTTGTTAAGGTCTCATGTTTTCTTCTTGCGAGGACAGTTTCCAAGTTCATACAAAATACATCTCATGCTTAGAAAACCACACAATGGAATCATAATATTTAGCTAAAGAATAATTCAGGTTTATTAATACTCTAATTCCGGTTCTGATATTGTATTCACCAAAGTAATTGCTGAGATCGCGACAACAAAGTTGAGCATGCCAAAGAATATAAACCGTCAGTTGTTGTTTTAATAATAATAATAATAATAATAATAATAATAATATTTCAGCAAACCACTGCCTACACATACTGTAGTATGACTGGGTATCGTTAAAAAATTTCGATACCGACACCGTGGATTTGAAACATGTTCCTAAACAATACTTTTTTCGATATCAATTTTACAAAATACAAAAGAAATTACAACATTACAGTACAAATCTTATTGTCAGCTTCTTTACACATATGTGACACTGTAGTCAAGCCTCTCAAAACACACCACACACACACACACACACACACACACACACACAACCCCTGTCTCTGTGTATAACGTAGTGTTGTTCCTTCATTCGTTAACCAGCTAGTGGCTACCTCCGTCTGTCTGCCTGTTTGATGCTTGGGACTTGGGACAAAAACGCCTGCTGCTGCTGAAAATGAGGTTGATGAAAGAAGTGAGAGTAAGCCATACAGTAGTCTCGCTTTGTCAGACCCTCCTCCAAAGCGCGTTGAAGGAGGGTCTGGCTACTCCACATAGCATTCAGAATTGCGAGGAAAACATGCTCTGGTTTACAGTTTTTTACAATTGCTTACACACTAAAATTAAAACTTTCCCACAATTAGCAAAACCTAACACTGAAGGAGCAAAACACCGGCCTAGATTTGCACAACTGTAAGCACATTGTCAGCTTCACACTTTTTGCAAAACATTACACACAGTGATTGCAAAACACTAAACACACTTGTATGCATTTGACACAAATTTATCATGATGTCATTTCCTTGCAATTTCAAAGCAAAGCCTTTCAAATGAACACACCCATGAACCAATGGGTTAAACACAGCCACCAGGTATGAAAACACACGATTGGTTAATTGTAGACACACCAATCAGGTTTAAGCACTATATAAAATACAGCAGGTAAGTTCACCTGCCTTCAACCAAAATGGAAGGAGTCAGAAGAACTGAGAGTGAGAGGGGGAATCCACAGAGGAGGAGAAGGAGGTAGAGGAAGAGGAAGAGGCCCAGCCAGAGGTAGAGGCCGAGGTGGAGGTAGAGGAAGAGGGAGAGGGAGAGGAAGACCTGAAGCCGGCGAATATGCTCAAAGAAGAAGAGGACCAAATTTATCAAATGAAAGTCGCGCAACACTAGTGGACCATGTTGTGAACCACGGATTGACGCTGAGGGAGGCTGGACTAAGAGTTCAGCCAAATCTTAGATATACAGCGGCATCTGTCATGAGGACATTTTGACAAGGAAACAGGTAAAAGAAAATCTGTCTACAGTTACAGTAATCAGCTGCTCATTGTATACACCATATCAGCACTGTTGATACCCCTCCCTGTGACATTTGAGGATCGAGAATGACAAGGAGGAAGGGGGCCCATATTCACGCAAGGGTTTACGATCTTCGGCCCCAGGCTCAGGTAAAATTCTCTGGCCAGATCCTGCTAGGAGAAGAGATAATGTCTAGAATTTTCTGTACTTTGTCAGATCATTTTTTTGTTTGTTGTTTTTTTTTTGTGATTGTAACCTGTACTGGATCCAGTATTTTATGTGTGTCTGTTGTTTGCTGAGCTAACAGTGGTATGCACACAACTGTAGTAGCATGAAAACTGGGACATGTTTGTTATTCTCCATGTTGACATGTTGACTGATTTATATGGAGAGAAATAAATGATATTTTCCTCAGTCTGCAGCATTGGTCTTGTGTAGTGTTTGGTGAACTTATTGTATATTTCTCTGTGTACTTCATTTACAGTACTTTAATCACTGAGAAGTAGAATTGCTAAAAGTGTTTTAGGTTAGCAACAGCAGTGTGTAACTGGTTAAAACATTAAGTCAAATGAAACTTGTGTGTTTCATATGGTGACAAAATATGTTTTTATAAATTAGTGTATAGTTTTTGCAAGAGTGTTTCATTTTGCAAAGGTGTTGTGCTAATTGGATGTGTGGTTGTGCTAATTGTGTGTAGTGTTTTGAAAAAGACTGTACCTGTTTTCAAAATTGTGCTTAAGCAATTGAAAAAAACTGTAATGGCATTTCTTTAAACCAACCCAGGCGCTAAACTCTGCACAGAGAAATAGTTGTGTGAGAGAAAACTCAGATTGGATTGGACAGATGGTCTAGCTAGCTGTCTGGATGTCAATCCTGGAAGTGGAATGTCAAGTATATAGATTAACCATACATTAAATGTGCTGTAAAAACAAAACCATGCACTTAAACAGGCTAAAAAGCTTTGCCAGGTTTGGTAAAAATGTAAATGCCTGTATGGTGATACTTTTGTTATGCAATGTATACATTATTGTATAGTGTGTTTGCCTACAGTATGACTCATACACACACTCCCCTGCAGTGCAGGCTGTCAACATGATCAACCAAGCAGCTCTATATTTGTCTGCGCTTTGTTCTTGCTGCTGTGTGTGTGTGTGTGTGTGTGTGTGTGTGTGTGTGTGTGTGTGTGTGTGTGTGTGTGTGTGTGTGTGTGTGTGTGTGTGTGTGTGTGTGTGTGTGTGTGTGTGTGTGTGTTTGAGCTGTCAGAACTGGAAAGTCCAAAGGGAAATAATTGCTCTGAAATGTTTTTCTTCTTTGGAAGTCTTGCTGTCTCCTAGGTCGGACATTGTTCATTCTCTTCATACAGCAGCTAGAAAACCAAACCTGGTTTAAAATATTTCAATGTTAAATGGGTGAAGGTTTCTTGAAAGTTGTCTTTGCATGAACTTTGAAGACATTAAGCAACAACATCTCGTTAATGTAACATCCATCAGCAGCAGATCTTGGGTATATTTTGATTTCTGGACTTTTGGTGTAGCTTAGCCATATTAACGGATGATGTCTTTGTAATGAATTTGTCTGTTTAATATGAGGATCTAGCGGTTTGTTATGTGTTCATCTTTAATTAATTAGCTTTAATTTATCACTCACAGGCTCAAAAGCTCAAGGTAATTGGGACACCTGGTTATCAGAAAAGCCTTTTGTTCAAACTGCTGTGAAACATTTATGGACATTTTGATTTAGGAATCGTAACTGGCTAACAATAACAAATGCGGCCAACTATACTTTAACATGTTATGTATAAAATTAAGATTGTGTTGTGTTTTATGAGTTTGATGGATAAAACCTATTTATTTGTTCTGCTGCAGTACAATGGAATAATGATCTCATAAATCTTAAGTTGATAACATCAGACGGCATTTTCAAAGTGTCTTGAAAAAAATGGTTTCTCAGTAGTTTGTAGCCTCTTTTTTTAGAACTTGGACCACAGAAGCCTAGCCATTCCACCTTCCTCCAGAATGCTTTTTGACAACCCCAAGGATGGGTAGCAAGTTTTCTCAAATCAAGAAAAGATTGGGCAGAAAAATGTGATTAAATAAAAGCTTGACAAGACCTTTGTACTACTAAACACACACCTGATGACAGATCTGCACAGTCCATCTGCATTGCATTCTGGTCTACAGTATTTCTTGCTCCTCTGGGTGTAGAAAGTGGTCTCTCTGTTTACTCGTCTTGCATGGATAATTCACATAAGCAAAGGAAGTGAATTTTCCTTTCAGCCTCATACATTCACAGCTGTTTTACCTGCTTTTCAAAACCACCACTCCATGTCTAAAATATATAGACAAAATGTACAGATTTGGAAGACATTATGGCTATATATGATACCAAATAACTCACCCTTACATAGAGCCTGAATTGTGCAGCACATCACCAAAATAGGTTTATAACAAATATAAGTGTTTCATGGTGGATTGTATTCATCCAGCAACCCTATAGTTGAAACACTATGACAACAGCTCTACCAGCTCCAGCTGACAGTAAAAGCTTTAGTCAGACGGCACAGACAAAACGCAAATGAGTGCTGATGATCTGCAGGCAGTTCGTCTCAGACAGAGTACTGTAAAAAGAGACATAGAGAGAGAGACCACACACTGGGTGACTGTTTCCAGGTCAGTGGATCTGTAAAAATGCAAAATATGCAATTAGCTCTGCATCATTTGACAGCGAGTAACAGAATCCTGTGGTCGAGGAAAAGCAGTTCTGAACACTGATCAGGTTTAGAGCAGCGGGGCTTTTGGAAAAGCAATATTTTTAGATGCTGTAATCTGCAGAGTGCCAGTGTTTTGTGCCAAATAATTAAAAGGTGAAACATCCTATTAGAGTTTTTTTTCGATTTCTAAGCACTATTATGAAAGCAGGGAGCGGTTTTTCAGAACACTCCACCCAGTCAGCAGAACACCTCAGACCCTTAGCTAAATGAAACACTCTTGCAAAAACTATACACTAATTTATAAAAAACATATTTTGTAACTATATGAAACACACACGTTCCATATGACTTAATTCAGTTTGACCCAGTTACACACTGCTGATACTAACCTAAAACACTTTTAGCAATTCTACTTCTCAGTGATTAGAGTACTGTAAATGAAGTACACGGAGAAAGTGCAAATATACAATAAGTTCACCAAACACTACCAATGGTGCAGACTGAGGAAAATATCATTGATTTCTCTCCATATACCCAAATCAGTCAACACGTCAACATGGAGCATCACAACAACAACATGTCCCAGTTTTCATACAGCTACTACAGTAGTGTGCATACCACTGTTAGCTCAGCAAACAACAGACACACATAAAATACTGGATCCAGTACAGGTTACAATTACAGTAATAAAAAAAAAAAGATCTGAAAAAAAACTGAAAATACAGTACAGAAAATACTAGACTTACCTGCTGCATTTTCATAGTGCTTAAACCTGATTGGTGTGTCTACAATTAAGCAATCATGTGTTGGCGTACCTGATGGCTGTGTTCCACAGATCGGCTCATAGGTGTGGTCATTTGACAGTCAGCGCTTTGGAATTGCAAGGAAGTGACATCATGATATACTTCTGTGTCTAATGTATACAAGTGTGTAAATCACAGTGTGTATTTTTTGCAAAACGTGTGAGGCTGACATTGTGCTGATAGTGGTGCACATCTGGGCCGATGATTTGCTCCTTGAGTGTAAAGTTTTGATAACTGTGTAATACTTTTGGTTTCAGTGTGTTAAAACACTCTTTTTAGGCTAGTAGTTAAGAATAGTTTTTTTTTATAAATGCAAACTTTCTCTAAGGAGTAACTAAAAAGAAGATCAGCCACAGTATTGAAAAACAAAAACATGGAAACCACAAAATGTCAGAAAAATGAAGACATATGTATAGTATAATGAGCTCTTGTAGAAACAGGGGCAGGTTTATTTTACAGATGGACTCATCTGAGTAAAATGATTCAGACAGAAAAACAGAACAGACTTCCATCTAAGGAGGGATTCCTCCGTCTTAATCCAAGTCCGTCTTTAATCTCTCACCTGGCTATGGTATGCTCCTTATGTTCAGTTGTGTGTGTGTGTGTGTGTGTGTGTGTGTGTGTGTGTGTGTGTGTGTGTGTGTGTGTGTGTGTGTGTGTGTGTGTGTGTGTGTGTGTGTGTGTGTGTGAGAGAGAGAGATTTGGAAGGTATACCTACATACTACACTCTGAGTTGTACTCTAATATAGCAATGCACATGGGCAAAAACAATATCAAGAATTTGGTAGAAAATTAGGCATAAATTAGGAATCTTTGGTTTGTATTTCTTTAAAAATGTATAGTTCAATGCTTTATCTGTTATTCAAAACAGCAGGACATTAATTAAACCTTTTATTGGGAAAATGAACAGCTAAGGGAGATAAGAGAAGAGAGTTTCAGCCTGGGTCTATTATTTATCTCCTTTCCTTCCTTTTTACTGTAGAAGGCAAATCCAAATTCAAAGGGTGGAGCTGAGGTTGGACGAGCAAGAAGCTACCATCCCAGCTAAGTATGATAGGCTGAGACTCCTGCCAATCAAAGCAAACACTCCACAAAATATACTTCTAATAATATAATTCCACTTTATCACAAGTTTGGTCTTATTTTTGTTGTTTAACATTGCTCTCACCAAGTTGATTGCTCAGATCTGGCAACACGGTGACATCTCTAAAAAAAAGACAAGGCCAGAAACACAGTCAGATTATTAGACAAATCTCTTAGAAGTTGTGTTGCAAACTGCCAAACTAAGTCATGTGTTATCAGAGTCACTTCCATATAGCCATTAATCCACACACACTCACGCCATGTCTGAGTCACTGCCCTGAGCAATGCTCTTTTTATCACTAGTTAAACACACCTTTGCTTCTCAGATGAATGCTGCTGTCACCCACCTGCTGATTCACTCCTTACCACAGCAACAGCTCTGTCTCCACCCGGTACACATAGATGGGAAGTGAGTCAGGCGTGGGGGGTGGGTGGACAGAGGAGGAGGGTACGATCTAATTTTGGGTGACACATCATCATCACAGGAGTTTCCAGTTCTCATTCCATCTGTTAAAATCTCCCTTTACCATCTCGGTCTCTTATCTGGACCTGGGTATCAAACCTCAATACTCTTCTGGTAGGCCTGTATCACTGAGTCACAAAAAAATATATTTTTATTTGATGAATTATTATAAAAATATCGGTTATAGCCCCTTTTCAAATGTTTTTTTTAATTAATTTTTTGAGATGTTGGCTCTTTTACCAGTGTTGTGTGTTTGTCCTAATGTGAGAATATGTGACGAGAATGTTTTGGTAACTCAAAGCAATTTAAGATGGTAGTATACATGTATACAAGTATTAAGAAAAGGGCTGAAAGTATCTGAAAAGTATCTGAAAGTAATTCTATTGCACATCTGATTGGGTGTGGTCAGAACAGAGCACACTGTTGCACTTGTAACTGCACTCAACAGGGATGTCACTGCATACTAAACATTCCCTGTTGACAAGTTAAACCAGTGAAGGCCAGCAAAAACAAGATTTTCAATTCGTGCTCTTTAAATAGCATTCAATTAGTCCACTCTTCATTCATTTTACTTTACAGCCATTGTTTTTTTCTGGGTAAAAAATATGTTTATAAAAATGAGTATGAAGGAGATGAAACAGTTCTGAGGCAAACAAATTGTAAAATTGGCTGACCTGGCTCTAGAATTTGAAAGATAGAAACATACATTTGAGAAGTATCATGGTTTCTAGAAAAGGCTCTCGTCCATCTATCAACAACTCCCCCAAAACAGCTTAAAGAGGCTCCCACTGTGTGTGTGTGTGTGTGTGTGTGTGTGTGTGTGTGTGTGTGTGTGTGTGTGTGTGTGTGTGTGTGTGTGTGTGTGTGTGTGTGTGTGTGTGTGTGTGTGTGTGTGTGTGTGTGTGTTTCCCAGTAGCTCTGGTAAAAGGTCTGGTTCCCTTTAAATGCTCACCACGGAGCACAGACAAAAGAATCCCTGCCCATTCAACAGAATAAAAGAGGTGTGTGTGTGTGTGTGTGTGTGTGTGTGTGTGTGTGTGTGTGTGTGTGTGTGTGTGTGTGTGTGTGTGTGTGTGTGTGTGTGTGTGTGTGTGTGTGAGCGAGAGAGCAAGCGAGTGAGGGAGGGACAAAAAGTTGTGTACATTGAGTTTCTGGATCCAGAACTCAGTTACTAAACCTCTCACTCTCTTCCCTTCTCATCCTCTCTGTACTCTCCATTGATTTTTCTTTCTCACCATTTCCTTTTGCTTCTCTTCCTCTTTTTCTGCATTTCCACAGGACACATTAAACAACAACTCCTTTGGGAAGAAATACAGTTGGCAGGAGAAGGTTTCAGGCTCGTCCTCGCCTCTTAAAACAGGTGAGCTTTTCTTTCCCACCAGATCTTCACACCATGAAGCTCATATTTTAGTTTAACCATCTGAATGTTCTTGTTTAGTTGATGATAACTGGGATGTGCAGACCAGAATGCTGTCTCTGATCATATTTTTACTTAGGCTACTAACAAAGCAGCTGAACGCGTGTGATTTGCATTGAGTCTGGCAGGTTGTGTGGTGTTAAGGCTTGGATTAGCTATGCTAAGCTAAGTGAGCTAATGCTATATACTGTGTCTTCTGTGTTAGCCAGCTCTGGGTTTATTTTAGCTGGGGAGCTGTCATTGCTCATTGCTACAGCTCTTTTCAGAGCACCATGTGAGGCGAGACTAACCAAACTCCCTGCCAACAACTCAACACTGATGGAAAAAGTATATTACTTGTTACCTCAATCATTTAAAAAAAATAGAGAAAAAGATCTGGCTAAATCAACTTTCTGGGTAAATCAACAGTCTTTCATGCGTTAGTCAACCCATGTTGGCAGAATACAGAATAGAAGCATTCATGCATTATTCTGAGATGAGATGATCACCCCATTGCTAGCCTTGTGTTCACCAAACCTTACACAAGACCAATGCTGCAGACTGTGGAAAATATAATTGATTTCACTCCATATACCCAAATCAGTCAACATGGAGCATCACAACAACAACAACAACAACAACACACCAAATGAATTAAAATGAAGTCATGCTAAACCGAAATGAGTTGTTTGTCTCCCTTTCAAAAGAAAACAGAATAAAAACATTGTCAGTATTATAAGGGAAGATTATGCTACTGGATGTACAAATTCATGGAACTCAAAAGGGGATTTTAACTGCTGATACAAGCTTGAAAGGGTGGCCCTAAAACAATGGAGGTTAATGGAATTGCTTGTGCTCACAACATTGAACAATTACATAGAAAAACTTTGCGAGGTACTTATTTCAGAGGTATTTGATATCTTAGACTCAGAACTACAACTAGAAGGCTGACGGAAACAGTTTGCACAATTTGGCCATGATTATAGTCTGTACAATATTACTTAAATTATCCAAAGCGCAATATATGTATCCTGGTCAACTTAACGGCATATGCGTTTTACAGCATGGGCATTTCAAAATCCAAAATAGAGAAAAAGAAATTAGATGGGACAAACAATACTTCACCACTTCATTGTTTGTCCTCATTTTCACAGTTGCAAAATTTACTAAGAATTCTCAGACTTACTGTGATAAAACCTGCAGATTTGTTAATGAATGGGTGCCATTCATATGCAAACAAGCAAATTACATTACATGGCCTCACAAGCACTGAAGACTCATTTAAAGTTTGTGTTAAGGATTCATCTGAGAAAATTTCACAAAATTTGAATTGCAAAGTGATTCGATGCAGGTGTAGCCCAAGCCACAAGGAGGATATATATATTTTTTTGAATATGATAAGAGGGTTAATTGCGGTAAATTTGCATCCAATAACGTCTGTGATGATGCATTGCTAAGTAGCAAGTTCACAAAAATGTAGAACTTAATTCCTTTCCAGGAGAGACAAGACTGAAATGTCTCAGTGTTGTCCTGAATTGGCCTCCCTGCTCGCTTCTGACACATGCACAGAACTCACCTGTCATTTGCTCTCTGTGTTCAGCCAAGTGCTGCGGAAAATATCATGCCTGGATTTCCTGGCGATAGATTATGACATAACACATCAACCGCCATCTCCTGGCTCCACTATGAATTTGATGTGTAATAGGGATTTAGCTGCGTAATCCTGACAACGGTTACCTAACCATTTCTACTTTTCTCTCTTCCTGTTTGTGCTTTGCTTTATCTGTCTGTGTATTTGTTGCCATGTCTGGCTTCATGTTTGTCTGCCGGTCATGTCTGCATTTCTGCATCATGTATATTTACTCTGTGCATGTGTCTGGCCTTTGTGCGTGCTTGTGTGTTTGCGTGTGTGTTTGTGCGCATTGTTTTTTGTGTCTGCTTCTCCTTCAGGTGAGCTCACCCCTCCACGTGAGCACAGCTGCCTGAGCGACGAGGACAAGGTGCAGGGCGTGGGAGCGCAGACCAAAGACCGCGGGACTTCCACTGACGCCCCCTGCAGACACAGACACACCTCTGGACACTCTGCAACGGCTGCGACTCGCTCCAAGCTTCAGGAGAAGCCACCTGCGCCACCCCCACCGCAGAACTATACACCAGCTCCTCTAAACCCAGCAAGGAAGGCAGATGGAGGGGGGCACCACCGGGAGAGGATCCGCTACCACACGGACGTCCATATAGAACCCACAGAGGAAATTTATCTAACTCCTGTGCAGCGTTCCGCCGACCCTCTAGACCCTCCCAACGTGCAGGAGCGGCCTTTCCTCTCGCAGCAGACTGAGCAGGGCCGCATGTCCATCAGCTCCGACACAGAGGGCCCACCTCCATACCAGCCCCTCCCAGACCGGACAAACCCCTCCATCTATGAGGAGGACGAGGTATATGTCCCCCCACCTTCATATACTTCCTGTGTAGAGTCCATCATCACGCCACCCAGCATGGCTCACTCAGCCCGCTCCTCCCTCACACTGGACCTCAGCCTGAAGGGGGCAGGAACGGGGGCCGGGGTCATGCTGAGACCCGGATCATCTGTGGAGTACGTGGACGCCACAGATGAAAGCTACTGCGGGGAAGATGAGGATGTGGACAGGATAATAATGGATGGAAGTTTGGGGAAGGGAGGAGAAAATGGGGGAGGAAAGGAGTTAGTAAATAGGGATGGCGGTGGCAGGAGAGTCCCACCAAGGACTTCCATGAGCTCGGAGGCCAGCGGCCTTTCGTATGACTCGGTAAAATACACACTAGTGGTGGATGAGCACGCTCAGCTAGAACTGGTCAGCCTCCGGCAATGTTACCAAGGCTACAGTGACGACAGCGACTCGGCCACCGTCTATGACAACTGCGTCTCTTCGCCCTACGAGTCTGCCATAGGGGAGGAGTACGAGGAGGAAGATGAGGACGATGAGGATGGCATTCAGATAGGAGGAGTGAGGAGAGAGGCCACGGCTTGTCTGTCTGAAGACTCCACTCCAGAGGTCGACCTGCACTTCTCCAAGAAGTTCCTCAACGTCTTCATGAATGGACGCTCTCGCTCTTCCAGTAAGTCAGTGCCATGATTGCGATATTTTTCTTTCAATAATATTTCAACATTAGCAATTTGAGTATTTTATAAACCATCTTGCATACATTAACCGCATGTGACATACATCAATAATGGAAAGAATTCTTAGTATTAAAACCATGATAGCCATAACAGTCAGCCATATTGCCTAGCCAAGCATGTCATAAACAACACCATGTAAAAATTATTAATATTACAAAATAATTTAACATTCATGTTTATTTTCTCTCTTTCTTGTGAGAGTGAACAAATGATGATTTTGTTGATAATGATTTTTGCCATTTGGTCATAATTATGAGACTTAGTAAGCTGAGTTTGTGTGCAGAGAGTGAGAATAATCAAAAGTGTAAGCGGTGAGAATGGGAAGTGTTTGGCTTTGGTTTTCGGTCTGTAAATAGAAAGACATACAGTATGCAAAGACATGCAAACTAAGACACTTCTGCATATAGGGTAGCCTCACAACTAGGTGACGTCACAGCTTTTTTTCACATCAGTATTTTCTTCTTCATTCATTTGCTGTGAGATAGCTCACAGTAACATTTCATCCTCTTTGTCTGAGAGACTTGATTTTACATTTTGAGAATATGTAAATTTCTTCATATAATGCATTCTACTCGCCCCATAATTGTGTGTGAGACAACCTGGAAGCACATGCGCTGTTATTTTGTGTAACTTCCTTTAAACATAGAGTAACACAGCAGTGTTACTGAATGCAGTCTGGCCGAATTGGCAGCGTGGTGGGAAAGGCTTAAAGCGATGTGGTTGATGAAGCAAAACCACCGAGATTTTCAGGAGCTGGAATATTCCCGTACAGCACAGCTCATCATCCACATGACATGTAACTCTCGATATTGTGACTGTCTGCCTGTTAGATTTAACTTTATATGGTAGAATAACATCTGAAATAATAATATAATTTATATATATTTGAAACTGTTGTTTTATCATACCAGCAGTTTGAAGATAACAGTTTGAACATGTGATTTACATGGAATATTATAATAAATTAAGCCACAATACCCATCACAGCTTGTAAGTGTTGTAGATGAAGGCTGCAGCTTTTGCTGCTCTGATGATATCGTTATCAGCATTCTGACAGGAGCACGTTCAGGCCAGAAACCCAGCTGGACATTTAGATGCCATGCTGGGTGGAGGGACACGGAGCCAAAAGCAGCTTTCTGTTTCATGGATTTGCCTCTCTCTTCCCCTCTGTTGTCCAGACCAATCACACATTCAAAAACAAGTTAGTTGAGGTTTGTTCCAGACATTAAGACAATGACAGTCCTGGAGAGCGTGTTTGGAAGGACTGAGGAAAAGAAAGCAATGACACAGGTAGTGAGTGGCTTAATAAATTATTTTTCTGTATTGTCATTCCGCTGAATCTGCGAAATATGTTGTCATCCTCATGTGTATTTTCTTGGTATTTTGACTGCTTCAAGTTATAATCCTGAAGATTTTTAGACCACATTTGTTGTAGAACATTTTTGAGTGTCTTCTAATGTATTAAAACATGATCCTATGAATCCTCAAGAGTATGGAGGATATATTTATTCATAATTCAAATTGAAAGTTCAAAGAGAAAACGAAGCAAGATAAAATTAAAAATATTATTATTTTAATACGCTACTAGGAAAAATCATGCCATAATTAAATTTAAAAAAGGAAACTGAAGAAGCAAAATTGAAATATAAAATGATAATTTGAATTTCAAAAGTCAAATTTAAAATGCAAAGCTTAAATATAAATGCTTAAACTGAAATCTTTAAAATCTTTTATTGAATGACAGAAACATCAAATATGAAACTCAAAATGAGAAATGGAAAAGCTTAAATAGAAACACTTAAATTAAAATCTCAAATAGAAAAAAAGAAATAGAAATAAAAGAAATAAGTTTTATCTTTTGAATTTTACATTTGGTAATTGTCTTTTGACATTTTAAGATTCACCATTTCTATTTCTATTTAACATTAAGGCTTTTCATTTTGAAGTGAAACTTGTCAATTCAAATGAGGAGGCGTGGCCCAATGGCTGGTGGGGGGGGTGGAGAGACTTCCAGCTGACAGGTAGTCTGACAGGGTCTCTGAGCTTCATTGGCCGGCCGGCGAGTAGGCAATGCCGGCCGCAACCAGCTGGCTTCTCACGTTAGACTGGAGGGTCTCAAGTCCAAAAATTTTCATCCGTTATGTCACCACTAAATTCACTTCTGAGACTTTTTTATGGGAGAAATCAACTATGTAGAGTTTGAAAATGGGCAGTTTTACAAACATTTATGGCCAATTGCACATTTGCTCCGCTTTATTGTCGGACTCTCTAGTCTGACGTGAGAGACCCCGCTGTCAGGTGGAAGTCTCTTGGGTAACTAGAAAAATTCGGGACAGTCCCGAAATCCAAGCAATTGTCCCGAATCCCAAATCCTGCCCTAATTGTCCCGAGAATTGGAGCAAAGTCTCAAGACCAGACTCTCGAGTAGTAGCCGAGAGAGTTTAACTACATGTCCCTCCAGCTACACAGACATCTAAACCTGTGTTAAGTACTCTCAGACATGCCGTGACCATAGACTGTTAATATTAATATTTACAGTCTATGGCCATGACCCAACTGTTTCAACAGTCCATATCTAAAGCAGCTGGGTGCTTTCCTGTTGCAGTCTAGTAGTCATTGTGTTTGTTTTGTTTGTTTCATAATGTATTAATAATAATAATTGTATTTTGGGGTTTACATGACAGACAGTTGAATTCTTGAATACAAATAAATCATTTTGGTGCAGAGTTTTGAGATTCATGAAAGAAAAGAAAAGGTCTTCATCCTTGATTGAAAAGAACTGAGAGTTGCAGCGAACTTACATTTAGGTGTGGATCATAAAAAAACAAAAACAAATGTAAACAAGTCTCCCGAAGAGAAACGGCCATCTCTCTCTCCCACCTCTGCCTGCTGCGCTGTGGCCGTGTGTGTGTGTGTGTGTGTGTGTGTGTGTGTGTGTAACTCCGAAAATGCAGTGAACCACAGGTTCCCGTTAATCTTATGATGGACATGTGTTGTGATATTTAAACAAATGATCAGCGAAATAAAAGCCTGTTATTTACGAGAGCGCTCTGGTGGACCTCCAGCTTACAGCGGGGTCTCTGAGCAGGACTGGCCGAGCAACAAGCTAGTGGCCCTGGCAGGAGCCAGCTGACTGTCACGTCACTTTATGGAGCTTCTCAACTCCGAAAACTTGGAAGTAAATTGTCAATTTGGCAACGATTTTCACAAGACTGCCTATATTCAAAATCTAAACAGTTCATTTTTTCGCCTAAAACGTTGTCAAAAGTGAATTCAGTGATGAAATAGCGGACAAAAATTGTCGGACTTCAGACCCCCCAGTCTAACGTGACAAGCCAGCTGGTTGCAACCGGCATTGCCTACTCGCCAGCCGGCCAGTGAAGCTCAGTGAGTTTCATATTTGATGTTTCTTTCATTCAATAAAAGATTTTAAAGATTTCAGTTTAAGCATTTATATTTAAGCTTTGCATTTTAAATTTGACTTTTTACATTGAACTTTACATTTTCAAATTAGCATTTTACTTTCAGTTTCCTTTTTTAATTATGGCATGATTTTCCCTAGTAGAGTAGTAAAATAATATTTTTAATTTGATCTTGCTTCGTTTTCTCTTTGGACTTTCAATTTGAATTATGAATAAATATTTCCTCCATACAAGAGTAGCAGCTTACTTACTACCGTTTTTTTCAACCCTATATGTTCCAGTGTGTTTGTGTCTAAGTGACTAATGGGAACAACAGTCTTTGACATTGGTCCAGTATTAAGCGAGATCGCTGCAGTGGGCAGTGGAGAAACAAGCTACAATGTAAGTTAATAGGGCAATTGTCAAGCTTGTATTTACCTTCACAAAAGTGCTCGTTTTGCCACTGACAGGCTCAGATTAATTTTGTAAGTGTCTGACAACATTATGGAAAGGATCCCTCCAGAGATAGACCTTTAAAACCTCTTTGAGACCTCTCTGTTTAACCAGAAACAGCTCTGAAGTCGCTAGCGCTAAAACCACCAGACTCCATTTAAAAAAAGCAATACTTTTAGCGTGTATAGAGCCAACATATTTTCACATGTAAATCAGTAAACTATGTGTTTATTTCAACCAAAACCAGAGTTGTGATTGTTGTAAAAGTGGAAAGATGACCCAAAACGGCTTTTCATAGTTTTATTTTGTTTCTGTCGACGTTTGAATGAAGTGTATTTTACAATGCTAAAATGACTGTTTATTTACATGGAATCTGGTGGGTTTAGTGAACGCAATTTCGCGGATGTTTTTATGTTTAAAGGGGTGATAGAATGCAAAACCGATTTTACCCTGTCATAGTTGAATAACGACAGTTCGGTGGGTAAATAGGACATACATAGAAGCTCAAAATCCCATTGACACCCTTTTACTATGAAAATTTCATATTTTGAAACTGCCGCTGAAAACGGGCGAATCCCAACAAAGCTGGAAGTTGACGTCAACCTCCCAAAAACCGGAACCTTTGTCAGCCCATGGGTGTATTAAGAGAACGGTCGCCCTAACCATTTACATAGGCTACACAACTGACCTGAGATCAGTTAGTCTTCTGAATCTAGGCCGCCAGATCTCAGAAAATGTATACATTGTTCATATGCTATTTTACCATTAAATTCACTTCTGAGAATTTTTTTATGCGAGAAATCAACTACTTAGAGGTCAAATATGGGCCGTTTTACGAAAATTGATGTCTAATTGCAAATTTTGTCCGACTGTGTCGGACTTCAGAGGCTGGTGCTGCCTGTGTTGCTGCCTCGCCGCCTGGCCTGCCTTCCTCCACAGACCCGGTGTAACACCGGCTTGCTGTGAGCCCGATTGAGCTCGGACGCGCAGCCCACAGCACCTCATACCGCGCAAAGTCACCGTTTGGGCTGGTGGACTACTACCAAACGCGCTGCTCTGACAGAGCTCCAGGGCCTGCAACTCCCCTCTTCCTAGCTAGCTAGCTAAATGCCCGGTGTATGTGAGTGATAGCGCGGTCAGCGAGCTTGTTACGCCAGCATTCTCTTACCACAGATTCTAGTTAATCTTATAATGTGTGTAATTAATTATAATGTGTTGAGTTATTTAAACAAACGATTGGGAAAATAAACGCGCTTGTCCATGAGTCTCATTGATAGAGCCTGCGGCTGGATGGAGCTCTATCAATGAGAGCTAGCTAGCCTCCTCTTAGAATTCCTCTGGAATTCACAAATATTCATTAACTTGAAATCGGACACCGTTGTTAGCTTTATAAAAAATATAGTTAGATGTTGTATAAGTAGGCGAAATTCAAACTGTAAATATACACAATACGACCAAAAATGAAGCTAACTAGCCGCAATCTGTACACAGGATTGAAGGGACAGTCGCAGCTAACGAAACCCTTACAGCTCACAAATATTCATTAACTTGAAATCGGACACCGTTGTTAGCTTTATAAAACATATAGTTATATGTTGTATAAGGGCGTGACGGAAATTCAAACTGTAAATATACTCGAATTACGACCAAAAATGAAGCTAACTAGCCGCAATCTGTACACATAGGATTGAAGGGACAGTCGCGCATAACGAAACCCTTACAGCTCACAAATATTCATTAACTTGAAATCGGACACCATTGTTAGCTTTATAAAACATATAGTTATATGTTGTATAAGTGGCGTGACGAAATTCAAACTGTAAATATACTCGAATTACGACCAAAAATGAAGCTAACTAGCCGGCAATCTGTACACATAGGATTGAAGGGACAGTCGCAGCTAAAGGAAACCCTTACAGCTCACAAATATTCATTAACTTGAAATCGGACACAGTCGTTAGCTTTATAAAACATATAGTTAGATGTTGTATAAGTGGCGTGTCGAAATTCAAACTGTAAATATACTCAAATTACGACCAAAATGAAGCTAACTAGCCGCTATCTGTACACATAGGATTGCAGGGACAGTCGCAGCTAACGAAACCCGTTACAGCTCACAAATATTCATTAACTTGAAATCGGACACCGTTGTTAGCTTTATAAAACATATAGTTATATGTTGTATAGCTAAGTGGCGTAACATGTGTGTAACATTTGGTAAGAGATTGCTGGTGTAACAAGCTCGCTGACCGCGCTCTACACACACGGGCCATTTAGCTAGAAGGAAGAGAGGAGATGCAGGCCCTGGCGCTTTGTCAGGGCAGCGGCGTTGGTAGTAGTCCACCAGCCCAAACGGTGACTTGCGTGGGTATGAGGTGCTGTGGGCTGCAGCAGCCGTTGGAGCTCAATCGAGCTCACAGCAAGCCGGGGTCTGTGGAGGAAGGCAGGCCAGGCGGCGAGCCCTAACACAGGCAGCTGAACTCCGACACACAGTTTTACCAAATTTGCAATTAGCCATCCATTTTCGTAAAACGGCCCATATTTGAGCTTTATATCGTTGATTTCTCGCATAAAAAAGTCTCAGAAGTGAATTTGGTAAGGAAACATTGCAGTGTCTGGAATATGAGATTCTGTCGCGTTTCTAATGTATGTGTATTGGAGATTCGCTCAACCAATCAGCACACGACCTCTAATGCGTGTGTATGGCGAGTCGCTCAACCAATCAGCGATCGTCTCTATGTGTGTAATGCGGGCTAAGGCTCAACCAAGCAGCGCGGCTCATCTAAATATTCATGACCATACCATATTTGGAAGAAAAGCTCTTGTTACAAATAGGGCCAAAACACAGGGATGCATAAGGGCCAATAAAATATCAACCAGGCCATTTTCAGCCCAACTAATGTTACATACCCCATTAGGAGACCATAAGGAACAGTGTGAAATACCCTATATAATCATTCTATCACCCCTTTAACAAAAGGATCTTACTCTTTAACAGAAAGGTCAACCTCCTTAGAAATCCTTTCCATTATGTTGTCAGACACTTAGAATATTAATCTGAGTCTGTCAGTGGCAAACAAGCACATTTGTGAAGGTAAATACAAGCTGGACAATTGCCCTATTAACTTACATTGTAGCTTGTTTCGCCACTGCCAACTGCAGCGATCTCGCTTAATACTGGACCAATGTCAAAGATTGTTGTTCCCATCAGTCACTTAGACACAAAAACATAGGAACATATAGGGTCCAGGTTGAAAAAAACTGAAGTTGCCCTTTAAGGTGTGTCGCTGCCCCCAGTGCTTGATACGCAAGGCTTTTGAAACAGGACTCTGCAAGCTGTATTATATAAAAGAGTACTCCACCAATTTTACATTGTGCTCCTATCCAAATGGATGCGTGTGTGCTAGTGGTGTGCGGATTGATCCAAATATCGATAATATCAATACCAACGTTGGTATTGATATTGATCACTACCAGTGTGATGAGATGGATACTTTAGTTTCAGTTTCTCTCCAGTATGCACTGCTGCGGTTTCGTCAAAGAGGCGACCTGGCTGTCGGTGTCTCTGTCTGTGCCGCTCCTGTCACAGCACGGAGCAGGCACACGTTGCTCCTCCTCCCCCCTCTTGTGATTTGATGTTGTACCATCACGTGACTCAGCGGCGCCAGGCAAACAAACAAGCAAGCAGCCAGGCCTGGCGGCGGCCAGCAGCACACATATACAAGCAGGACAGAAGGTGTTTCTCAGTGTCAAGGCAGGATCCTTCGAAGAATGAATTTGGAGGAATTTGACGGAGCAGAAGAATGGCAGAGAGGAAGAGGAGCGCTGTCTGGCTATATTTTCAGGCCAAAAATAAAACAACGGCAACCTGTATAATTTGTAAAAAAGGCTGTAAGATACAGTCTTAACACAACAAATTTATAGAACCATGTGAACATTCTGTCCTGGGTTTTAACTTATTAATAATCCCATGGAAAAGTCACATAACCACTTAAAGGTCATGAGAATCCATTTAGATTTAGCAATTTGATGATGCATCCACCTTAATTATTAAAAAGTATCGGTATCGTATCATATTTGTATCGGTGATACTGGCCCTGTATTTACTTGGTATCGGATTGATACCAAATTTTGCAGTATCGCACACCACTAGTGCATGCTAGTATCGGCTAATGTAGCCTTGAGCAGAGATGAGGAGCAAGCTATGTCTGTGTCCTTAAAGCAACAACTTCTGTCAGTTTTCTTTTTTTTTGCTGCTTTCTTCGACTGTATCTGGGAAGCTCATACATTGACCCACATCACTGTGTATGTGTGTGTAAAGCAGCCAGCAGTAGTGGGCAGGTTGGAGATTATAGACAGTCTATAATGTATGTGTGGTCATTTCCTCTAATAGTCCCCGTTGTCCTATGGGATGCTTTCCATGTGTTTCACAGACTCATTAGACACACCAACGCAGTTTATCTGAGCAGAGCAGGAGGGGGGTAACGGATGTCTCAGGGGAATGTAGGTAGAAATACACAATGCTCATCTGTTTCACGGCTAATTAAAGTGTGATTTATAGGTCCTAAAAAATGCATGTGTGCTTAAAAGTAAACCCAATGTGCCCTAATTGTGTTTTCTGTTTGTGTGTGTAGATGATGGACCTCAATGACAACTTTTTGCCAGCCAAATAGAGAAGCTGGCACTCCACACTGTGATATTGCATTATTTATTTTGTAAACGTTTATTTTCCCCTTATCTCTTTTTGCTTCTCCTCTGTTTTCAAGGTGCCGAGTCCTTTGGCCTATACTCTTGTCTCATAAATGGAGAGGAGAGGGATCAGAGCCACAGAGCCGTCTACAGGTGAGGAAGAACTGCATCATCATCACCATCACTAACATCAACATCATCCTCCCCACATCCATACTAAATGTTGTACCTTGACTGAAAACATATGAAGGGTTAGCCATCATTCTTATTCAATATAATTTTTTATTATGCTCATATTTCTTTCCTTGTCAGAATTCTTGCCACGCCTCCAGACATCAGCAATTAATTCAACAGGCATTAATTTTTAGTTACCATTTAAAAGTCGTTACCTTGCAAGCAACCATTTTTGTCTTCGTCAATTCAACTCAAAATCACTGTAAGCCACCTTATTTTCTTGTGTGCACAGCTCTGATTCTTGTTGTTGGTTACACAAACCATTTGAAAAGGCAGTTTTTCTTAGCATGACCTATGATGTTGCGCCATAGACTGTACAGTCTATGTGTTGCACAGCACTGATTTTTAACTACCAGGGATAAATGCTTCACTGACAATTAATGTGAAAATGTGGCTAACAAAAGTTTTATTTCAATGTGATATTAGTGATAAATCATTAATAGAAATTTAGGAATAGGTTTTTACCAAGTTTCTGGCAATAAAAGAGTTTAATGGATTTACATGGTAAAGGTTCTCATTTTTTAATTATGCAGGGAGAGTGGGTTCTAGCAAGATCCAAGGTTGTAGTTGCCTTTAAACATGCTTCGTTTGTAGTTGGACTAGAGAACGCTCCAATTCTTCATGTTTTAACAGTCACACTCCAGTTGGCAGCGTGGAGTTACAGCTGCTGTTGAAGACCTCAGGCTGATAAATGTATAATAAAACAGCAATGCAGTCATGTGAATAGCAGCATCTCTGTTTATGACAGATCAGAACCAAAAACTGGGGGCTTGTTACAGCGTTCCTTTAATTTAGTGAGTTTCTAGTTTGTATGTGTATAATATTCTATATTTTCATACTGACTCTATAGCCATTAGCATTACATCTGACAAGCCAACATTATTATGTTGGCTTGTCAGATATAATAATAATAATGTTAGCTAGGTTAAATTATTGTTTTACATTTTAACATTAGTTCAAGTATTAAAAGTTGAATTTCTGTTAGTTCTATGAAAGTCTTATGCCTTATGAAACTCAGGTATCCATATTGGGAAACCTAAAACAATGTATATTTCTATGAAAAGATAACACTTAAAACCTACAGTATGTTCTGAGTATTACACTACTGTTTTGAGTATTAACATACATTATGTATGCTTGAAGGAAATAGCAGTCCACTTGTATTCACAAATGTTGTTTATCATTTGTGAGCATATAAGCAACCTGTGTAGTTGCAGCTAACTGTGCTAAAAACAAAACTAAGCTAAGTGCTTTGCCATATTTGTATATATGGTGAAAATGTAAGTATTTGGAACATACTCAATGTGCAAAGGGCCAGTAAAGAAAGAGGACAAAGAGCCATTCGAGAAGTATCATGTGCATGGCTGTAGTGATACTTAATTTCACCATGATACTAGTTTGGCAGTGGAATCTATGGGTGGTGATGGCGCAGTGGATATGACACATGCCTTTGGTGTGGGAGATTTGGGTTCGATTCCCACTGCAATACATCAACCAATAGGTCCGTGAGCAAGACATTTAGTTTCTCCTCGTTGCTCCAGAGTTGGGCAGCCTCTGACATATTTAAGCCCCTGGAAACAAACATTTAAATATTTTCTAAAACACAGTGGGAGCCAATGGACAGTGTAGACAACGGGGGTAATGTGTGCAAGTCTGGAGGTATTTGTTAAAAACGAGCAGCAGCATTTTGCACAAGTTGAAGTTGAATATGACCCAAAGGTCCAGGCACTCAGACTGATACCACCTGTGTAAGGGAGTCATCCAGCTCATAAAAAAAGCCTGTGAGGTCCCTCAGATCCTGTGCATAACTACATCTGTCTTGGCAGGTTTGTCCCTCGTCATGACGATGAGTTGGAGCTGGAGGTGGATGATCCATTGCTGGTGGAGGTCCAGTCAGAGGATTACTGGTACGAGGGCTACAACATGCGAACTGGTGCCCGTGGGATCTTCCCAGCTTATTACGCTATAGAGGTGAACAAGGACACGGAGAGCTACAAAGGTACTGACACTGCCATGACTATCAATTATAGAAGGCTGACTGTGAATGTCTTCATAACAATGCCTTGAAACATTGACTGAACTATGCACAGAATTGTATTAGGTGAACCGTGTGGGCTGCTCTGCACTTCATCAAAGTTCTTAGGTTAAGGTTTTGGCTTAATGTTAGAATTATGTCCAGATTAAGGTTTCAAGGCACAGTTAAGGGTCGGCCGAAACCCACCACCACAGAGACCCAGATTTACTAAGGTCAGTTCCCAATAGTGTCTCTGGCTTTGGCTTTTCCACAAACACAATCAGTAATGTTTGTTAATGTACTTGACAACTGGTCAAGTACTGAGTCATTGGTACTGACCAACAACCCTAGTATCAACCTCCAAGACCAGAGAAAACTACTTATTTAGTGTCTCTGTGGTAAATGGACAGCTATATATAGCACTTTTCTAGTCTCAGCGACCACTCAAAGCACTCAAACACACTGCAGGCACCATTCAACCCATTCACACACTGGTGGCCAAGGCTGCCATACAAGGTGCCACCTGCTCATCAGATCAGAAACATTAACACACATTTACACAGCTAATGGGAGCAATTTGGGGTTCAGTATCTTGCCCAAGGACACTTTGACATGTAGACTGCTTAGGCCAGGAATTGGTTGGTAGACGACCGCTCTGCCTCCTAATCCAACACATTCTCACTCCCATCTCGTAAAATACGGACACTTGGTCAGGTGCCTTGTCATTATTATTGACGCTAAAAGTCTCCTTTAGCATCATATGACGCGCTTTAACTAAACGCGTAGCGTCATATAACACGCTTTAATTAAATGCGCTTGGTTGGGACTATTGGAGTCCCTTTTCACGCAGTTAGGTTAAGGAAAAGCTCCTGGGCGGGCTTACGTTTCCGTGACTTGTGGGAATAACAGGACGGTTGGGTTTAAGAAAAGGTCGTGGGTGGGTTTACGCTTCCGTGACACACGGCAATAACAGGACGGTTAAAAACACACGCAGGACACGATCCCCGGTCTCCTGGGTGAAAGTCCTGTGTTTGACCCATCCTCCACCCCAACCACCCTCCCTATGCGGAATTACCCCCTTACATACTACTCTATATACATGCTGCTCTTCCCGGTACGTTCTACAAACACGCTGAAGGGCGCTTTTTTTTCCGTTGCTTCAGCCACTGATAGCCACTGTCCAAACGTCTGTATTTTACGAGTTCGGAGTGAGAACGGGTTGCTTGATCCACAGCCGCCCCAAAGGGGCAACAAAAAAGCTACAAAAATCTCACCTGGATTTTATTGCTTAAATAAATTACTGCCACTCTTCTGTGTTCTGTGTTGTTGCTGCCTTTTATTATTTTTTCCTGGGATCATATTCCATGTTTTTCTGTCTTTCCTGTGCAGTGAAAAGCAGTGAATGGATGGACAGATACCGGCTGAAGTTTCTGGGCTCAGTTCAAGTGCCCTTCCACAAAGGAAACGATGTTCTGTGTGCAGCAATGCAGAAGGTAAGAGGCACATGTTGTGCACATGTTAGTGTACGTTTTTTGCGTGTCAGTGTAAAAAGCATTTGACTCCCATAGTGAAGCAACATTAAGGAGAATTAAACGCCACCAATACATCAGCTATTGTCCCAAAACTATAGCTGGTCATGGACATGTGGCATGAAGCTACAGTGAAACGACAACAATGTTATGTATCTCATTTGTATATTATAAAACTGTTTTTAGAGTGTGTAGTGTGTCCACACACATGAACAATTAAAAAGTGACTTAATAACTAGCACTTAAAACCATCATAAAACATGCAGACTGCACTTTAAGAGCGTGGTATCATCTTCCCAAAAATAAAGGAGCTACTTATAGTCGGCAACATCTCAAATATAGAATTAATGTAATACCACGTATAATAAACAGTATTATTCTAGCGCTCTGTTATATTTTCAAAACTCAAATTGACAGGAGCCCTCCAAAATCATAATGTAATATCACATAGGATAAACAGTGTTTTACTAGCTTCCTGTTATATTTTAAAAATTTTAATTGACAGGAGAAAAAATCACAATTTGACTGTTTCCAATATAAGCACTGTCAACATAGTTACAACTGTATTATCATCTCGTATAGAATTGGGTTACAGATTAAAAGTATTTTTTTTTTCAGATTTTTTAGCTTTAGCTTTTTACATTTTAGGAGTCATCTTTTAAAAAAATGTTTCCCAGATTGCAACCAACAGAAGGATGACAGTCAAGTACAACCCGCCTTCCTCCTGCATCCTGGAGATCAGCGTGAAAGGCATCAAGCTTGCAGTTCAAGAAGATTATTATGCCTGTGACAGAGTAAGTGCTCATACTGTCTCTTTTATCTGTCTAATATGTATTAATCATGAGCTTTTGTCAAAAGCTCACACGGAGAATCAAATTGAACAATTGAGGCATGTCTCCCTCGTGTGGCTGCCAATAGAGACTACAGGCAAAGATGTTAGGGGACGCCAGGGAAGAGTTTTCTTAAAGTAGGAGCTATTTCCATTTTGAGCAGCCTTAAACTTCCATTCCTCAACAGAAACATTGTGTTATTTTTTATACATATAACACTCAGAAAGAGGTCATTTTGCAAAATGAGTACTTTTACTTTTATACATTGTGCTGTCAATAATTGTGTACTACTTGTTTCTACTCAAGGAACATTTTGAATACATAACATTCACTTGTATTATAAAAGTTTATTAGTTTAACATTCATTCCATATAGACATATAGTGGGGCAAATACAACATGTGTATTTTGTAATAGTAATTAAGTAAAAACTTAAGTAAAGCAAGCAGCCTACTTGATTTTAATTGAAAACATTTAATCTGCCTCTTTTCTTTGCCCTGTTCCCAGAGTAATGAATGCAGTCACTTCTTCCAGTTAAAGAATGTCTCCTTCTGCGGCTATCACCCTAAAAACAGCAAGTAAGTGAAGGCAGAACACCTGAATCAGAGGCTACATCACCAAGACAAATAGTTTGTACTGTCTGACTAGAATAAAAGAAACAAACAGCATAAAAGGTTTTTAGCCTCTGCTAGTGTTCATTTGCAGAGACCAAACATTACCCTACCACAAGGTGTCACTAGAAATCAACAAATGTACCAGACTTTAGGGATGCACGATATTGGATTTTGGCCGATATTCGATATGCCAATATTTTCAAACTCATTTTGGCCGATGCCGATACCGATGTATATGCACATTTTTCCCCTGATATACTGTTCACTTTAATTCTACTGAAGAGAAATCCAAGTATCTCTCCTGTACTACCTTTACCTTATTACAGTCATGTGTTGTAGATAAGGCAATACACAAGACCAACAACATTTGATTCTACCATAAATGTATCATTTTACAAATGTAGACAGACATTCACCCCTGAAAAATAGTTAAATTATTTAACTTGGAGGAGAATAAATTATATGCCAGTGCCACATTTTATTTTTAAGTTCAGACTTCAAACTTCAGTCCTTAGGAGTAAAATAAATAAAAATACATTTTCAAATAAAAAATGTAACTCCTCTCCTACTTGAACAGGTCTGCCAAATGCCTTACATCAGAGGCAACGCTAAACAGCCGTTCACTGTCAACACATAGCAGGACATGCACTCGTTCTCTTTCTATTTTCCATTTCACAAATGTATTATCAAATGCAGATGCAATTGCAGCTGCTGTGTGAGAACCGGAGCATTCCTGTGAGTGTAGGTCGGACAGTTTTTTTAAGGGTGAAGTCATCCACTGGGCAGTGAGGCTCAACATGCTAACAGGACTCACGCTTGATGTCCAAATGTCCGCGGTAAAGCTAATGTGACTAGCGCCGCGAGGAGCTTTTCAATGTGACTGGCGACAACACTCTGGAGATCAGATAACGGCACATCAGAAAAGTAGCGCCGGCTAGGCATAGCCTGGGCATAGCATACCGCGGCTCCACCACGCTCAACGGCTGGTTATCAAGAGCAATACATTCAAAATTCAACTTTTACCTTTGGGTGGTCGCTGCTGTATTTTCTAGCTTTGTCAAAGGACTGAAGTAGATGCTGCTGATGGGTTTTTGTCGGCGTTTTTTCTTCTTACTTTTCTCGGCTCTTGAGATGCGTAATCATATTTGTAGTGTGGAACACGCCTCCTCGCATCACTTGTGCTTTACAAGTACTGCATATAGCAAGTTTGTTATCTGTTTTACATTCGAAATACCTCCACACAGCCGACATGTTGGAAGTTTAAGTTGCTGGCGCTCATGCTACGTTCATGGTCGTCATGTGCGCATAGTAAACAAGACACCCTATCGGCATGGCTCATCGGCAGAAATATTCATATCTGCCGATGCCGATGATGACCATTTTAAGCTTTTATCGGCCGATACCGATGTCGTGCCGATATCATCGTGCATCCCTACCAGACTTCACCATAGACTGGACCGCTTGACTGCCTACTGGTCAAATGTGAAACAGCAGTGTATTATTAATATAGAATGGACAGAATAAAGTATTCAACAAATAAAGGTAAAACAATATTGACTACCCTCTTTGGAGTGCCTTATCTGTTTTCACTGTCTTCTGCGCAGGTATTTTGGTTTCATTACTAAGCATCCCGCAGACCAGAGGTTTGCCTGCCATGTGTTTGTGTCTGAAGACTCCACCAAACCTCTTGCAGAGTCAGTAGGGTGAGTTGGACTTTCTGCGTACTTAATCTCTGCTGACACATACAGATGCTGCTCTAGTTTAGGGATGCTCCGATCTGGCTTTTTAGGGCATCGATGTTATGTGATTATAAAGAGCTGACTGATTTGTTCTTGAGAACTAAAGTCCAGTGTTGGAAATCACTGTAAACCCCAACACTTTAGTTATGATTTTTGGTTTATTAGATATCTAAAAATTCTGTCAAATAACAACTAACATTTCTGTTCTTATAATAAGGCATTCAATTGGATTGTGCAGTCTCGGCACTTGTTACTGCATGGGCGCTTTTTAGTAACGTCTTAAATTTTAGGACCCAGATCACAAAACTGCATGAGATGCTGTGTGAAAAGAATATGTTTTAAATATCTATTTTTTCTATGGACTTAGTACATATCTTTTACAAAAATGAATCCCTAAAAGCAATTTGTATAGAGAGAAAGAAAATGTCTCTGTGGCATGCTAACACAGCCCCTGACTGTGCTTAACAGTCTTTGGCAGACCATGACAGATCAGACACTGAACTAGCAAGTGATATATTTGCCTTATGTATTTTTTATTTAATGATTTTTCTGAAAAGCAAATTTAAGCACCACTGTCGAGTAATTTGTTGAGACAGTCAGCCAATTCTGATTGACGCCTGATCAGTTGGATCATCCTAATATTGAATGTCAAAGATCCACTCCAATGTTCTTATAGGGTCCAATAGTGCCCCAACGTTAAAAGATCCTGTTTCTTTCCCCACTCTTCAGAAACTACAGCACCAATCAGGTTATGTGTGCCAATGGCTAATATGTATAGTCGTTGAATGCTAACAAAATAATTGTTGTTTCTTGGATGGAATGGTGAGCATGAATAGAAAATACTAGTATCATGTTTCAGATTCTGAGAAAGAGTATTGAAAGAAACCATCTATAAGACAATACACTGAGAAGTGTAAGCTAGTGGGACAGAAGCTAACTTTGGCTCTCAATTGGGCACTATAACAAAATCAGGGTGTGTACTTTTAAGTGAGTTGAGAAATGAGTGAAGTACATGTCTTTGTTTTGCAGGAAAGCCTTCCAGTTGTACTATAAGGAGTTTGTGGAGTTCTCGTGCCCGACAGAGGACATCTACCTGGAATAGCCCTGTCCTGCCTTCAACCACAGCCCTGTACAGTACACTGTATCATAACATAATGTTGCATGAAGGACAGACATCTAAAAAAAAAAAGAAGAAGAAAAGAATCAAAATTTAACACATCTGACAAACAAGCAAGAAAAGAAGGATCAAGTACTGGATGAAACCTGCAATGTGAAAACCTCTGTGCAGCAAAGAAGAGATGAAAATGAGCCAAAGGAGGAGTGTCTTCAGAAAAGAAAATATGCAAAATGGAGTCAGTGATGAGGACGGTGACCGCAGGTTGTCCATGGAAAGCACAAACATTATATCACCGCAGCCTTGGCAGCACTAGTTAGCCTGTAGCGTCATCTCAGCAGGTGCAACACTGAAAGCCCAGGAGCCTTACTGGACTGCACCAGCTTGTATTTGCACCTGACACAAAAAACAGCTGAGATTTGGAAACAGGATGAGTTTGCTTTGACTTTAAATATTTAGGATATGAGCTTTGAGGGAGGTGTATATTTACTAAATGACATCATCACACTGAAAATCTACACTAAGTGAAACAAATCCATGTAGGAACAGTGACCTCTATCCTTTCAGCACACCTGATATAAAGGTGATATCCACATTGTTCGATCCACCCTAAAACACTGTTATAAAACCAGCTGCAGGTGATGTTCTTTGCATTCTTTTAGATGACAGGTATTGAGCCGAACCTTGTTGTCAAATCCAGACAACTTGATCAGCTGTTTGACAGAATAAAACCTGGAACATTGATGAAAAACAGCAGGTTGTGGTGTCCATAGGGCTCTCAACACATGATCTGTATGGGCTGTGCACACTGCAAGGTGGGGCTCAAGAGTACAATGCAGAGGCACAAGTGTAGCAAAGTTTTGTGTCGCCATTCCCCAACGCAGGAAAGAACAAAACAAGCCTAGCGAACACTGTATTTCAGTTTGACACAAAGACCAGTAAGAGCCTGATGAGTGATCAACAGAAAGTTAGTCTGCAACTATTTTGATAATTGATTCATTGTAAAATGTAATTTTTAAGCAAAAATGCTAAAGATTCACTGGTTTCTCCTTCTCAAATGTGAATATTTGCTGGCTTTCTTGGTCTTCTATTATATTAAACCAAGTATCTTTAGGTTTTGGATTCTTGTTTGGACAAAGCAGACCATTTTAATGTGTCAACTTGGACTTCTAATGGAACAAATGAATAATTGATAATAAAAAATAATCATTAGTTACTGCCTTACACCCAATAATTAGGAAGGGTTCAGGTGCATTAAAACCTTTTTATTCCTTCACGTTTTGTTTTCAAAGAACGTCAAAGTTGTAACTGATTGAGTTTTAAATGCAGTGGCAAGGCGTAACTTATAAGTGGTGTACAATCCCCAAACTAGCACAGCTGTGAGGTCCGGCATCTTTACTATCTCCTTTGGCAACGCAGATGCAAAGTAATTCTTTGCTGCAGATCATGTGTAGTGGTCCTTAGAATCATAGAGCCAATGTACCCCAATCAGACAGAGAGAGGGGGATATATAAAAAACAATTTCTACATCCAAAGGAGAAGGCAGTAGACTAGGATGCAATGCCACAGTTTCCATGCTAGCTAAATCTGTTGGTTTTCTGTAGGTTTAAGGGCATTTTGGGAAATGTAGGTCATTACTAACTGAAGTAAGAGGAGACAAGGCAGGGTAGACTAAACACTGAATCACAAAAAACTCCTTAAATGCACTCAGCATCACTTGCCGATGATAAAAAGAAAAAGGGTGGAGATTTTTCCTTTCAAACTTTTTAGCAGCTTCTACTGTATGTTACTGTAGTGCTAAACAGCCCCCACCATTTGCCCAGTAAAGCCCTAGTCCTTAATTCCTAGTCACACTGCCCTTCTAGGTATTAAATCAGTGACGAAGATGTTTAAGAGCAGGAAAAATAAGACACTGGTTTAGGTTCTTTGGTGGTTCAAGATGAGTTCCAACATACAGAATTCTCCTACGTAGTGTTCTAGAAACTTGCTCCTCATAGTTTCCATATCAGAAATATTAAATGCTCTGTGTGGCGGTGATAAGATCATAAGGTTGATCCTCAGTACAGTAGGCATGGGTGCTGACAAGGGAGCAAGAGCAAAACTCTGGTGTCTTCATATCTTCACTAGTAGTGCCTCTTTTTCATCAGATCATTGTGACCTTCCTTAGTGAACGTTATCACATTTTAAGGGATCGCCACTGAGTGTGTTGAGTTTAAGAGTTTGAATGCAAATTTAGATGAAGGATTAAGTTTGATGTGACTTGCCATTCCACTGCACTAAATGTGCTGTGCTGTACCTGTGCTGTCACAGGTCACGTTTCAGAAACGTGTAAGACGTTAAACAGACACGACAGAACAATTCAACCGAAACCAAGAAAGTTCTTTAATCGACAAGTATGCCGAGGTGTCGATAGGCCTGGGCGTCCCCTGGCTACAGAATAGCCCCGGATATCTCTCTCTCTCTTTCTCTCTCTCTCTCTCTCTCTCTCCCTTTCTCTCTCTCTCAATTCTGTTAATACAGCCTTGTATCTAGATATGCATAGGAACGTGCACAACACACAAATTATGCATCTTTAACGTTATAGAACATCATTTCTCTAAGTACGGCCCCGGAACATGACATAAAGTGCATGCATAATATTTGAAACATCTCTGCTTTATTTCAGTACGTTCCCTTTAAGTAGTCTAAATTCTAGCAAGCAAGCACCCATCTGTCAGGTTAGGAATGACAACTTGTAGAAAACTACTTGTCGCATGGCAACAAGTGGCACCTTGCCAGTGTCGCTGGAACTACATTCTGTCATCAATGCTAGTGCTGTTAGCTAAAGTTAGCAATTTCGGTGGACAACAACAGTATGTGTCTTCAAAACTTGGAGAACCTCTGTTTCAAAAGAGCGTCTGGCTCATTAGCTGCTGGCTAGCGTCAGCCCAGCTAATGAGACAGGAGTGGAGCTGCAGACTTGATAAACTTACATAACATTGGGCATTATTGTTTGAATGAAATTACAAAGAATGATCAAATGTATTACTCAAAAATAATAAGTAAAAAGCCACATGCCATGAATATTTTATTATTCAGCCCTGTAACTTGGTCTCAGTTTTGTTAAATGCTAAACAGCTTTGAAACAAAAAAATGAATGCCAATAAAAGTCATACTGACATTTTTTGCTTAAAATCTTAATTAGTCGATTAATCGATTTGTCTATTGACTGAAAGATAATTGGCAACTCTTTTGATTATCGATAATTCATTTAAGTTATTTTTCAAGTGAAAATGACAAACATTTCCCAATTGCAGCTTCTCAGTTAAGGCTATTTGCTGCTTTTCTTCGTCTTATACTGTTCTGAACAAGGGCCCAAAAAGTCATGACAGAAAACCAAGGCCACTTTTTTCACCCTCGGTCCAGCACGGGTACAGCACAGTTATTTCTGCAGTGAAAAACAAACAGAAAGTGTGTTTCCTAAATCATTTATCACTAACACTAATTTCTAACAGATTATTTTATGTGATCTATATTTAACAGAGGATAAAATGTCTGTTTAATGAAGAATGTGGAAATTGTCCATTCAGCCATCTCACCAGTCCCCACTGTTTGTTCCTTTCAAAAGAAAAATCGGAACAAGTCGCCTGCTGTTGCTGATCAAAGCATCAAGAGATCAGCACTGACTTTTATACAAGTCCCCTCCCTTAAGAGCCAATCAGGCAGATAGGAGAAATTGTACCATAGTGGGGGCTGAACTAAGGGTGTATAGACATGCCATATAAATTATAAATAAATAATTTAATATCTGTAATTATAAATATTACATTGTATTGATTCAACATGTATTATGTTAAATTTCTCTTTATGTTGGAATTTTTTTAGGTGTGAAATATTCTTTATTTAAAAATTGTAATGCAGATCTCATGGTGTCCTGTCATTATTATGTTCAACATCACTTGCATATATCACTTTGGGGCAGTGGTGGCCTAAAGGTTAGAGAAGTGAGCTTGAGACCGGGAGGTCGTCGATTCAATCCCCAGACTGACAGGATCAAATCTGGGTGGGGAAGGTGAAAGAGCAGCGCTTGTCCCTCCCTCATTACCACCACCTGGGCAGCTTCCAGGTATGAATGTGGAACTGTGTGAATGTGATCAGGGCGTTCCTCTCAGTGAACCTTCCCTGAATAAATAAAGGTTTAAAAAAATAAAAAATAATCAAGCACTGTGCTTGTGAGGTCCTGGTGTTAATTTCTCATCACATCAAATGATCTGACTGACCATGCTACTGACTCCAACTCTTGTGATGTTACACATCCCTACATCTCGGCAATTTAGTTGGTGAGTAAAATGTACAGTCGTTGCTGACTTGCTTGTGAGTGGGTTACTAATGAAGTAGCCTAGTCTCGCATTGCCTGACTGACTCCTTTATACTTTACATTCCAGGATAAGAGAAAAAAAAAACCTGGGTTGTTTGGATTTCTTTAAAACCAATCACAATCGTCTTGGGCAGTGCCATGCCAAAATACTCTCGGGAAGGAACTTGTTTTGGTCGAACACTTGCACCTTGCAAACGAAAATGTTAACTGTTCACACAATACAGTGAGCTATATAAATTAGGTGGATACATGGTTAAACGTCATTTGCTCTTACCAGTGTATCGCCGTATGTATTTTGTCCATAGCAAATTCCCACCAAACAGTCCCAAAATGTAAACTTATTCTTTGTAAATCTTAACAATCATTCACCGAAAGAACTAAGCAGCCTGCCTTATGGCAAGATCCAGATTTTTGTCAAAACTTGACATTTTCAGCGTGAGGGCGTATCCGTCGGCGTTGGACGTTCCCGGCGATTTTCCTGGAAATGAACTGTCCTTGATCCACACGAGTGGGTTACTGATGAAGCATTCTGGATCAACGGACATTGCCACGCGCCGGATGTTCCTCACCTTCCACTCCTCACCTTCCGCTCTCTGTATGTTGCCGTTCGCCAGCTACCTTCGCTACAGGAAACAACAACATTAAAGCTAGCAAGCTACACGCTCTGTCAGTCTTTATTTTTGTAACACTTACTAAATAAAGAACATTGTAGAAGAGGGGGCCACAGTGCATTATCTGTGTATGGAAAGGGATGGCACTGCCCGAAACAATGATTTGAATCTCAAAACTTGATAAAGTAAGTCAAACATATGCAGGAGGTTTTGTTTATTGTATTGTCCTCAAAAGGATTAAATATACAAGGAAACATGCATGTTTTATTTGAACATGCGGTTGTTTTTGCTGGAGGTAATCCTCCCTGCAGGACAGATCAGCTTCACTGATTTGCGTGAGGATCTGTTGTGTTTCTGTTAGAAGTATTCATCGTCCAGGTTAGGTTGATAAGGATTTTCAGTGTCGGGTGGCAGAGGAAGAGGGAAGGGCCTCTCACCGTAATCTGCAGCAATACAATAACACAATGTCAGGTGTATGGAAAATTCCTTTTCTTCAGTGTTTTCGTAAAGCACTTGATACCTTTGTTTGGTTTACTGTAAGGTTTTAATTAAAGATTATAAGTTGCTAAACATGCTTAATAAACTGATATGTGGCTTTCTTACCATCAGTGACATGCTGTTTAAGGGAGGCCAGGGTCAAAGAGCAGCTTTAACTCTGCTGTACCTTCATCAGCTCTGCTTGAAGAAGACACAACTCCAGATGAAAACAGAGTAACAGTAACACCATCACTGTGGCGGTGCATGTAAATGCATTTTTTAAATATGCTGTGGAATTTGAGGGTGTAGTTAAAACTGAAACTTCCAGAAAACCAAGTTAAATCACAATAGCACAGCAAAACTGTCAGGGGATTCAACTGCTGCCTAAACATGTTTAAATGAGAATTTTTCTTTAAAAAAAACAGATAAGAAAGCCTTTATCTCAACCATAGGACCCCCCCTCCCCCCCTTGTCCTCCCCCCCTTGTCCTCCCCTCTCTCACTGCCATGTCAATACAAACATTTTTGTGTGGCTCCTAACAGAAATAAGTAAACAAGACCTACCTTCTCAGCACACGTGCTGAAATACCTTCACCAAACACAAAAGACATAATGAGAAGAGTTAAAATGTCTTTACTGATCCTGGTTGATGGCATTGTGAACCTAGAAAGGATGAGTAATGACTCTTCCTTGCTAGCCTGGATGCCAGCCGAACTTAGCCCCGCCCACAACATTCGAGGTCGGGAAGTTCGCATTCACATTCTGACTAGAATCTGAGTATGACCATGTCAGGCTACTTCCTTGCATCAACTCACAAGAAAGGTCTGATTCTAGAATTAATTATTACATTTGTTTGTCTTCAAAAGAAAAGTATTTCTTAAAATACTCTCCTCCAAATAATAATAAAAAAATTGAATAAAATAGCCATTCCCATTCAAATCAACATAGCTGAATCATCAGAGTGGCAGCCCTTTCTAATCTTTATAGTTTAAAAAAGATTACATTTCCTAAGAGCCAACTATATAAAGAATTAGTTTTCGTAATAAGAGCTAGTGAAGTTGAGTGAAATGCTAGGCTATCAAAACGCTATGTTCAAGCGTCTGGTGGGATAAACTTAACAGACTTTATAAAATGTACAAACAAACATATAACAAAAGAACTTCAAAACTAGGCGTATAATACGAATGTATTTATGTTTTGCATTTAGGTTCTTGACTGTAGCAGCACCTTGCCTTATTGTTTATTCCATTTGTATTTTGTTTGTTTACTGTATGCACCTAATACACAAATTCATTGCAAGTGCAAACTTGTAATAAATAATAATAATAAATCTGATTCTGATTCTTATTCTGAGATGGGAAACCTTTTCGGAATTCACAATGGGATAATATAATCTGGCGCAAAGCACGGTTGTGCATATTTCAGCCCATATTGTGCACCCCTTCCAGTTCTGTGTTCTGAACAAGATCAGAGAATTCACTTTAAAATCTTACATAACATTTAGCCATGTCACACAGTCATTTCCCAAATGTGTTGACATAGATGTTAAAGGCACTTTTTGAAGAGCTGAGCTAGAAACAGTTATGCATTTGTTTTGTCACTGCTCCTTTTCATCTGTTTTTAAGGGGGAGACATAGAGATTTAGACCGGACACTCTATAACAATTAACCCTAAAGACATTATCACTAAATCTGAATGTAATAATTAATTACATGATACATCTTAAACTTGTAGTTGGTAAATTTTCGAAAGGCAAAATCTTAATATATCCTAGGCTACATCGAGACATAACCCTCACATCACAATCACAAAAAAATGAATGCACACTGTTACACAAGAATTATTTTCTGTAGCCCCTGAGTTAGTTAAATATTGAATCTGGCCCTATTGATGTCATTGTTTATTTAGCCTTTTATGTTTAGCTATATGTTTTGTATTTAATTCACTTTTTCATATATAAGTTGATTGATATGTATTGTTGTTGTTTTCTACACACTGGACTCTTTAAATGTGTAACGTCCATGACGAATGTGTGTCTGTTCACAATTAAATGTTTAATAAAGAAAGAAAAAAACAGCCATCGTGGTCACGTGTTACGGTCACATGTTCAAAAGAGGCTGCCGTGCGGCCGGATAACGGCGTTAAAAAAAAAAGCTCGTAGACGTCTTTTGGCGAGTCTTTGGAACTCGAGCTGTTGAGATCAGTACCGCAGTGGAATCAGTGTGTCCGTCTGCAACCACGTTTCCAGACGTGCATTCATCCTGTTACTGTGACTGTTGGTGTTACTGTTAACTGTGTTCTGGGCGTTTATAGGCTACCTGAAAACAACCTGCACGCAGGTAAGTCATCGTGTCTCTGCCAGGAAAAGTGTTTGGAATAAGTTGCAGTTGATCTAGAACTTCGAAATTTTATTTTGGTTATGTTCATTGGGAATGAGAAATTTGCTGGTCATGAAATCCATCAATACACTTTTTTTGTATTTTGTAGAAAGGTTTGTTTTACTCACCTGCCTGTAATCAGTACACAAAGTGGATAGTTGACCTGAAGTATGAGATTGAGATGTATTTTGTTCAAGATTGTAAGTTAAACATAAACTGTTATGGTTTTGAGATGGATGGTCAACCACATACCTGTCAGTGATGAGACAAAATGATTATGACCTGTGTGTGTGTGTGTGTGTGTGTGTGTGTGTGTGTGTGTGTGTGTGTGTGTGTGTGTGTGTGTGTGTGTGTGTGTGTGTGTGTGTGTGTGTGTGTGTGTGTGTGTGTCTCAGCCTCAAAACAACTTGAGTTTTTTCTGTCTTCACATTTAACCCTATTGGCTAAGTGAGAGTGGGTAAAGAAGACTGGTGGGCTTCTGTTGTGTAACTGGTTTCCCTGTAGTGTAAACTGAATGTTGTTTCCAGCCTACAGATACCTTCACCTCCTGCCAGAGTTTGTCTGCTGGAAAGATGACGCGGCAGTTTGGCACAGCTTTGAGGTATCCGGTCTCTCATCTTCCAGGGCTTTCTTAATCTGGTGATGTAACTCTCTTTCCAAGTACTAAATACATATTGAATACTGGTACGTGTAAATATAGGCGAGGCAACTGAAAGAAAAAAATATTTAAAGGATCAGTTCATCCAAACCTTATTTATTCCTTTCCCTCATTCTCTGTGGTAAGATCGATGCACAATTACGTGTTCTCCTTACTAGCAGTGGGCGACGTGGCAAAAATATCATATGATTTCTTTCAGGCAGGATCCGTGATTCTTTTTCATGTTTTTTTTTTTTTTCAAGTAACTAAACAGAGCGGCAAACTATTTGCCAGCCCTACTAGGTAACAAAACGCCACCACAAATTCCGTTCTGAAATTTCACACTATATTAAAGTTCCTTTTTTAACTTTTCATCAGCATACATTTCATCAACCGCTCAGCAATTATTTGAAAATAAAATGCTTCACTATTAAAGCCGGTTCACCTGTTACATCAGTTATTTCCTTCTTCCAAAACGGTGGTGAAGATCACTAGGATCAAATGCCAGGAATTGAGTTTTCATTAAATCCAAATTAAAACTTGTGTGTTAACTGCATGCCAAATCGGAGCTCACAGGGCCAAAATGCCTCCTAAATTACCCTAAGACCAGTTGCTGACAAGCAGTGTAGCATTAAAAAGGCTATTTTTTAAAAAGTCTGGCGCAGTCCTGCCTCAACATATAACTCATAGGTGCTACATTACATCCATTCCACCAAACATCACAGAGAACAATAAGGGCAAAACGGGATAACAGATCTCTTTAACCGAATATTGTCTGGTCCATACCAGCTAAAAATGCAACAATCTGTCGTCAAGTTAGCATGCCATTCGCTACCAAGTCTGTTTGCTAGGCTAGGGATAACACTAGGCTCGGTCCAGATGAGCCAGGCCTTTGCAGAATGGATCGCCACCCAATGCATGGCGGTTAGATTTGTGTTCGACTAGATCCCGACTTCCTCTGACGTCATGCACGCGTGGGCAAAGAATACCTGAAGAGATCAAGGCGGCCACAGATTTTAGAGCCAGGCACCGCAGTTGTTCTCTACCGACTGCAAGAACGCCTGGCTCTCAGCTGATCTCTTAGCTGATTGGTTCAGAATCGACTCGTTTTTTATAAAATTTTGGTTTTTTTAATTGGAGAGATTTTGATTGCCATTTGTCTGATTTTAAAGGCTTATTCTGTACAAATCACATGTAGTGTGGCTGATGGTTACGTTTAGAAGTCAGAGAGACTAAATCCGTTCAGATTACAGATCATCTACAGTTATTAACATCAGCAAAAGATCTCCTGCAGAGCATTTTAACAGCTACTCTGTCTTAATAAAAACAACTGGAGACTTCATACAAGCTGATAAATGTGTCTGATAACATTTTAATAAATGGGAATCGGACCAAACATGATGTGAGTGTTTCTGTGGCTTTCTGTTCAGACTGAAGGCTGCTGGAAAGGGCTGGAAACTTCACAGGCCACTTCAGTCTTTCTCCCCCATACAGCTTGGTCATATCTCTGCTTGCTCAGTAGTCAGTAGAATATCAAACCCTGTTTTGTTTATAACCAAATATAGTAGAAGATGAACTGAAGTCTTCTCTTTTTCATTTGTTTGCTTTTTGCATTGGTTCAGTTGGCTCAAGGGAAGGACTGCTGGAATCTTCTGCTGCCATTTGTTGCTTGTTGTCAGCTGCACTTCCTTATATTTAAGGTGAGTACCAAATTTAACATTATTGCTCTGCCAAATTGAAGAGTCCCTTCAGTCTCCTGATGGTCATTTTTCAATATTAGATATTTAGAGAGCCTCATCCCTGCTGACGAGCTGCCGGTGGCCAGGGAAGGAGAACTGAGACGGAGCGTCAATTTAGACGACACACTCGACTTTACGTAAGAGATCCAACCCTTTAGTTTTTAATTCAATTATTATTCTCCTTTTTTATTCGTTGTGTAAGGAAGACTGGCAGAGCAAGCTTTCATTGCATGGTGTAAGTTGTCTTTACTGTGCAAATGACAATAAACCTCTTGAATCTTGAAATCCGGTCAATTTATCTAATTTAACATAGAGCTTTCATGAAAAATAATTGCACAGTAAACGCATGTAATAGAATGTCAACAAAATATATGCCTCACTTGCATCATTGCCATAATTAATTTTAATAAAAATGCAGTGATGATGATTTTTAATTTATACACATACATACACAAAATGAAGACATTATCTTGTAATTATGACTTCCATCTCTTATTTTTAGTTTTCTACATGGTCATCTGCTCCAGGCTCGCAGTGTTCACGTTACTTGCACTGCCACATGAAGCTGCATGCTAACGTCAGGGAAACCTGTAATCTTGGTTCCAGATGTTGTTAATTTCTCCCCAGTTTCGGATCACATTATTGCTGGAACATGTTTCAGCATAAACGTAGTATAACCATTTTTTTGTTAGAATGCAGAACAGGTCTCCTGACCACAAACTATCTTGGCAATAAATGGGAAAATTGTTATATTAGACTCTTCAGAGAAACAAAATTACTTTTTTAGGATTAATATCCAATCAAATGTCAATAAACTGAAAACGTTAACAAAATAAATAACATAGAATGGTTGTTCAATCATGATTAAAAACTATAAGGAAAACTCACTTTTTTTTGAGAAGGTAATTATGGCACAACTGCCACAAATTCCCTTTGGCACTTAATGTTTCGTTACTTGCTCATGATTGTAAATCTCCTCCTATGGCTGTTTTAACAAGTTGTTTTCATCTTCCATTTCAGGGCCAGAAAATGGGTTGAGACACGCACATCTTGGGAAGCTCCTATCATCTGGGAGGGAATGTTTGACCCTGATCTTTATGACCAAAAGCACATCCAAAACCAGTCATCTGTGGCCCTCACGGTGTTCGCTGTGGGAAGGTTTGTTTCTCTGCAAACACTGTGACCCTGAGAATACCAGCACTTTCATACTAGCGGTTCAGTCTGGTACCACTATGCCAAAAGAATTGGTACCTGAACGAGATACAAGTAGGTCATTTACAGCTGAATATCAAACTGTGGTGCAGTATGAGAAGAGAATATCTTTCAAGGATCAGAATACCATTTATTGCCAATTATGTTTTGCCTTCAAAGAATTTGCCTTGGTGTTTGGTGCATACAATCTGAAAAGGAAATAAACATTTAAGCAAAGTACGGCAACAGACAAAAACATAAACATAGAATAGAAATATCACAATCTATATGTTTATAAAACACTAACCTAAGTACACTAATGGTTTCAGAGTAAGAAATGAAGCTTTTACAGTGTTGTGCAAAAATGTTGATGGAATGTGCAAAAGTTCAGTATGTAAAATATAATATGTGCAGTGTTCATGTATACTGTATAGTCCACGATGTGGTCCTAGACACCTATAGGCAAATTTGCAGCCAGTCACGTTCTCAGCAGAGATTGGTAGGCTCCTTTGAGGTGGCAGGCAGCAGGAGGAGGTGAGGATCGACTGATGATGAATTCAGCTGCAGCAGGAAGTACATCCTCTGCTGTGCTTTTATTTTTTTTTTTAACGATTGACAACTTTTGTCGGCTCTTTTTCTGTAACTAGCATGAAGGCATGTTTGGTGGAAACGGAAAGCTAGCTAACTCTTCAGCCAGCCGCAGCAGGCTGCTCGATTCCTCGGCTTCCCCACCGCAGGGAGACTTCTTTGCTGAGAGAAGGGTTTTGTCGTGTGTATCGTAGCAAAGGGTTGAATATCCGGTTTCCATTTACGCAGGTGCAGAATGTACGTGGTAGTTGGCCGTCGACCGTAGTCTTTGCGCTGTGTTCAAGTGCAACTTTTTGGCCAAGACCCAGGCAACGTGAGGCCTTCATGGCCATTACTTCTTTGCCGTCAGCTTGGGTTCAGACTGAAAGTAATCACTCCAGTGTTAAAACAGATTAAAAGGTCAGCAGATGTGAACTCAACAGTTGTCTCAATTAATGAAATGTAAAACTAAATGGTATGGTAAAGTTTTTCAGATCATCTTGATGAGTTCTGAGCAACAGCATTAATTTTTTTTTCTCTTTCTCTTCCTAAGGTACTTTGCCTACCTAAAGACGTTCCTTACCTCTGCAGAACGTCATTTTATGTTGGGGTTAAAAGTGACCTATTACGTGTTCACGGATCAACCGGAGAAAATCCCACCAGTGAACCTTGGTCCTCTGCGAAGCCTGAAGGTTGTCCTGGTGAAAAAGTACTCCAGGTGGCACGACGACTCTATGATGCGCATGAAAGCAATCTCGGATACCATAGAATCAGAGATTCGTCACCGTTGCAATTATGTCTTCTGCTTTCATGTGGATCAGCAGTTTAAGGGAAGATTTGGCTCAGAGGCTCTGGGGGATTCTGTGGCCTTGCTTCATGCCGGCTTTTTCAAAACTCCAAAGGAAGGTTGCACCTATGACCGAAACCCCAAATCCACAGCCTTCATGACAAACGGAGATTACTACTACAATGCTGCTGTCTTTGGAGGCCTTTGGGAAAATGTGCAGACTTTGGCAGATTACTGCTTTCTGGATATCATGGAGGACAAACTAAATGAGGTGGAGGCTCAGTGGCATGATGAGAGTCATCTGAACAAGTACTTTTGGCTTCACAAACCAAGCAGGCTGCTCTCCCCCAAGTATTGGTAGGACCAGAGAAGGGGACACACACACACACACACACACACACACACACACACACACACACACACACACACACACACACACACACACACACACACACACACACACACACACACACACACACACACACACACACACGACACGCGCGATCGCCACCCGCCTACTATGGACAATATGACCCACTTCATACTCTGTAGAGTGGCTTGAAGAGCCACAAATTGCAATAACTTTGGGGGGGGAAATGTGAGAGGTTTACTATAATTTTTGTATTGGATTCTATTCTTGGAAAGTTGAATAATCTTTCTTTCTGCCTTTTCTGGAAATCAAACTCAGTTGTCTTTGTGTTGAAGAATATGTTAGAAGGATTATGTTTACAAAAGGGATGTGAACTGTGTGGGCTTTAATATTTTAACATGAATGAATGAATAAATAAATGTTTTTTATACAAAGCAAGTTTACAGCCAAATGTGAAAGGCTAAGAGGCATGTCAATCAAGCTGACCCACTCCCAAACATACCACTATTTTAGCTTGAAACTCTTATTAATGAAGAATCCTTTCCAGACCAACTTTAGAAGAGCTGATAACTATTGAGCAACATGATCCAGAACCTTGTTTCTTGGGGAACTGTGCTAATCAGTGCAGCTAGCATTATGGCTAGGAGTTAAACTCAATGTCACCATATCAAAAAGAATATTTTCTGATCTCAATATAGCCCTACAATAAGATATTTTAGAATGTTTACTTGTCAATTGTGAAGCAAATTTTAAGTGTTTCTCCCTTCAACCCCATGTGTGTCTCTCTCTCTCCTTCCCTCTTTCATAATTTAAATGGTGGTTGTAAATATTAATTTTAGTGTCCATAGTTTTATTGTAAGCTTTGCTACTATTAAATGTTATTTTGTGCAATGATTTTGTTGCTTCTTAAATAATTAGACGTTATTTTATATTTTCGGAGATGTATACACCTTCACAGTATTATCAGATTCTTCTGTACGACTTTGGGTTGCTTACTATTTCTGCATACTTTCAGCTACAAAAAACATTTCAAATATCAAAATGTTCAGCTCTTTAAAGACATTTGTGTTTTTTTGACATGCTATACTATCACTTTTTTTCATAATACTACACTATGACTTATCACTTTTTCGGCTTAATACTATGACTTTATCACTGTTTTAAACTTACTATGACTCTTGGAAAAAAAGCCCTTTCCTGAATGTAGCGCAGTCTGAACACAGGCAAAAGGCAAAAACAAACAAAAGCAGCAAAAAACTCAACAAGTAACATAAGGCAATAATGGATTATGGTCTGTCACTGCATCGATGCAGAATCATCCGGTTGAGGTCAGTTTCAGAAAGCAGGTTTAGTGAAAACTCAGTTTGTTAACCCTGAGATGAGGGAAACGGGGAGGTTAATCAAACCAGAGAGAGAGAGGGGTGGGAGGGGTGATCTCCAGCCCGCTTCAGAAAGAGAGGGAACTTAACGGAGTCTGTTAACCTAACCCGAGGCCTGTACTACGAAGCAAGATCAACATGGCCTGGATTCTTTCAGTAATCCGGCTTCACTAACCCTAACAACTGCGGTCCCGGATAACCGGTGTCACGAAGGTGGTTATCAACAAGTTCAATCAACCAGGTTTGTCCAATCTAGAGACTCCTGCGTTCACATAAAAGGGGCGGTGATCACGCCGTATGTCCAATCGCAAACATGGACAACACTAGAGCTGCATATTTCACTCGGGAGGAACAGAAAATAATTCTACAGACTTTTAAGGAATTTGAACATATAATACAGGCTAAAAGCAACACAGTCGCTGCTGCCAAAGCAAGGAGGGAAAGCTGGCAGAAAATAGCAGACGCTGTAAATGCGTAAGTTACATGACTGATATAACTGTCACAGGAGAAAGATGTGACCATAATTACACTTGTCCATTCCAAAACGTTTAACTTGTGTTGCTGTATTATTTTAGTTGCAACCCTGGCAGTGGCAAACGATCGTGAGAGCAAATAAAAATTAAATATAAAAACATAATTCAAACCGGTAAGTAGCAGTAGCAATACTACATATTTTATGGCCAACAAGTACAAGGCTGAATTGCGGGATCCAGTCCCTTTTGTAGGATATTGGTATACAAAGGGCCTATAGAACAATGAAATGGCTTGCAGCCAACAGGAAGAAAAATGAGGCAAAGAAGACTGGAGGGGGTCCTCCCCCACAGGACTTCACTCCTGCTGACCAGTAAGAGACATTAAAAAGAATTAAATGATTATAAATTATATTTCTGTTAATTATGGTGCTGCAGCCTCAGAATGGGATTAGTAGCTTACTTTTTCACCTGCAGGATTGCACCTAAATGAAATTATAGGTGTAATACCATTCCAGTTTTCACCAGTAATATTATACCTGCGATTAAATATGAAATCAATACACTATATTAGAGCTTATGCTTTTTTTTAACAAAATATATATTCAAACTCACTGTATGTGCGCATGAGTATTTCCGCCGACCAGGTTGTTTGTGGTTGTTACCATGGTGAATCGTAGCATCACGGCTCCATTCATGCTGCCTTTTTATTCTGGTGGTGCTTAACTCTGAGTCAACCTACTCTGAGTTGATTGAACCAACTCAAATCAGCTGTTCTGGAACCGAACACTCAGAGTTTCAATCTCAAGGTAAATCAACTCAGAGTTCAGGGTTAGACTCAGAGTTCAGGGTCAGACTCAGAGTTCAGGGTCAGACTCAGAGTTTGTTACACCTCCTTAGGTCTGCATCGCGATGCATCAATGCAATGACTCATTTCAACAGCCCTCATACCAGACTTTTTAAAGCAACACCAAAGCACTTCTCTTCGGTCCCCGTACAGGTTGGAAGTGGAATTGTCCGTTAGCGTTCTCACTCGAACTACAGATCCACTATCCGATCTGGCAAACAGTTATAGCTGATAGAGGGCTGCAAAGCGAATGCAGCAGTGCTATTCACCCTGATACGAGTTGATGAACCACTGAAACCATTTTGGAAACATTATTTTAAGGTACAAAATAAGCTTTGGTGTTGCTTTAATGTTTTTTTCAACATACTATACTATGACATTTTTCAAACGTGTTTATTTGGTGGCACGGTGGCTCAGTGGTTACAACTGCTCCAATTAACATCAGCAAATAGAAACTGCAGACTCTGACCTCTGGTTCGATCCCCAATCCAGGCTTGGCCATTTTGTGTGGAGTTTGCATATTCTTTTAGGCTGTCTTTGACATTCTATACTGACTTTTGATCACTTTTTTCGACATCGTATACTATAACTTTTTATGACTTTTTTCGACATATTGCACGATGACGTTTTTAATCACTTAATATACTATGACTTTCTTCGTCATACTATACTATGACTATTTTCGACATATACACTATGACTTTTTCATACATATTATACTATGACTTTTTTATCAGTTTATTCAACATACTATACTATGACTGTTTTCAACGTACTCTCTTTGTTGGCACGGTGACTCAGTGGAACTGCTTCAACTAGCACCAGGAAGTAAGCACTGCAGACTCCTGACCCCTGGTTTGATCCCCAGTCTGGTCTGCAGGTTTTTGTGTGGAGTTTGAGTGTTCTTCCAGACTTTGTTTCACATAATATACTGTGACTTTTTATGACTTTTTTCAACATACTATACTATTACTTTTTTCACTTTTTTCGACTTGACTATACAGCGGTGGAAGAAGTATTCTGATCCTTTATTTAAGTAAAAGTAATAATACTACACTGTAAAAATACTGTTACAATAAAAGTCCTGCATTGAAAATGTTACTTAAGTAAAAATACGTTAAGTATCATCAGGAAAATGTATCTATGGCAGCGCAGTGGCTCAGTGGTTAGCACTTCTGCCTCACAGCAAGAAGGTTCTGGGTTCAAACCCAGGTTGTCCCAGGCCTCTCTTTGTGGAGTTTGTATGTTCCCCCTGTGTTTGTGTGGGTTTTCTCTGGATGCTCTGGTTTCTTCCCACCATAAAGACATAAAGACTAGAACTACAGTTGAAAATTAGCTGACTGGCTAACAGTGGAGCATTTGACAGAAGTGTTCTTCAATGTGCATTAAATAAAAAATAAAAGGGCCACAAATAGATCAGGCCCAGCTCACATCCAGAACATGGTCAACCTTACACCCCAGCCCAACCACTCCGCTCTGCATCAGCCAACCTGCTTGCTGCCCCCGCACAGCGAGGGAGAACTCAACCAAGTCCCCGACTGTTTGCTGTCCTGGCTCCTAAATGGTGGAATGAGCTCCCCATTGACATCAGAACCGCCAAAAGCCTACGCATCTTCCACCGCAGGCTAAGAAACACGTCTCTTTTGACTACACCTTGAATTAAAAAAAAAAAATAATAATAATAATAATAAAAAACAAGCACATATTTCATGTGTCTCTTTGTAGTTTAGCTTATTTAAAGCTAATGTAGAAATTTAGCTTGTCAGCATTCACAAGCATTTTCTGCAGGAAATGCATTTTCTAGTTAAATATGCTAAATATAGCACATTTCCTCATTCCACAGAATGTGGGTCAAAGACGAGACATGTACATTTTCTTTATATATTTTCTCTTTTTCTTTAAATTAACAGTGAATTATTATAAACTAGAAGGGCACTCTGAGAGCACAGACCTTTGCCATGGCCTAATGCCCTATGTTGCAATGTTGACAAAAATTTACTTTTTTACCAGGCTGTAAATATGTTTAATTCTGCAGATGGCCATTTTAACATGGAGGTCAATGATTGTCTCCCTTTTGGAGCTAGCCACTCCATAAACTGCAAACTGTGTTTGGCACTTCCACATTGGCTTCATGTTTTAGCACCAGAGGTTGCTTCTTGTGTTCAACCCAAACCAGGATCTTTTTTTAAACTTAAAATAAACCTAAATAGTTTTGTTGCCTAAACCAAACTGCATGTTTCAAACCGCGACTGTTACATTAACCATTTAAAGGTTTGATATTGTATTTAGAATGATAGCTTCACAAGTTTTAATCATACAAGTATGACAAAAATATTGACCAAAACCTTATAATTTACTTTCCAATGTGTCCACTGCCAAAGAATGTGACTTTTAAAATAATGTGATAAGTGAGCTGTATGTTTATTTTTATTTATTTGTTTACCACCACAAATGGTGGAGTGCCAGTGTCCCTTCTAACGTCACTGTCCAGCTTAAACAAGAAATTGCAGTGCATACACGCATAATACCAGCAGAGGGAGCGCTTGGTCATAAAATACACTCTTGAACCTTCAGTGTGGAACAAAGCAAGTTTGTTTCATGTATCCAGCAGCAAATCACTATACTAATACTAATATGTGAGGAGCTGAAGAACTGACAGCTTCCATTGTGAAACATTACATTATCATTTTTGGATAAAATTGATGTTGATAACATTCATCCATTTTATTTTTTGTGTATCCAAACACATCATATGCATGCACAGTTGGCTGTGTGATGGATGTAACCAAGGTATTGCAAATTACTGTTGTGTGTATCTGTTGTCCAAGTTGGTGTGTGTGTTTGTGTGTGTGTTTGTGTGTCAGTGTTCTTAGTGACGTGGTAAACTCTAATCCGCCCTAAGCCCAGGGCACCACAGTGGATGTCCATTAGCGTAATGTGCTGCTGCACATCTTTCCTTCCCTGTCTCTTTCTACCATGTCTGTCTTTTATTTTCCTATATGCCTTACAAGCTACACAGTAGTGCTTTAAATATCTGTGGTGACATTGCATATTTGAGCCATTAGGCTCCAGTTTATGTGTAGTTATGATACACTCACTGACCCCTCACCTTCCTATGGAAGAGTGCAAGAGAAAACACATTTTCTTGAATTTGACTACTATATAACCTATGTTACCACACTTATGTTACCTTGTGAGTGGTTTGAAATGTTACATAGTAATAGCACCTACAAAGAACTCTTCTAAGGGTGAAGAAATTACTGTAGTTATAAAATTTCTTTTCTTATTTAAAGCTAGGTCAATAATGAAGATGGAAGTGCCCTAACAACTGTCACCTGTCTGTCAGTGAAGGAAATACCTATCGACACCACAGAGAAATAATTCTCCCTGAAATAAGTGATATATTTGAGTAGAGATGTGATTTTCTGCTCTGTAAAACCTCTGCATTTTTTTTTGTATAATTATTAATTTATTTCTCTGGGAAACTTTTATTCACATACTCATTGTAGTTCAAAATGAAATAACTCTACTTGTGTCTGCCTTAGCTTAAAAAAAAACTGGACTGAATGCAATATATATATATCATAATAATAATTATATATATATATAGTATGTATATAATATAGTTTATTTTTCTCCCTAATTTTCTCTTTTTGGTGTGGGTGACCAAAATGTGAATTGTACTTTTAACCATGCTTGTCTTGGTTCTGCTTGAGTTACACAGGACCATGATATTAACTCAAACCAGTATTGAAAATAGAAAGGAAGCTCAGTTTGGTTCTACAGTTATGATGGTTTTATTGGCATTTTCCAAGGTATTATTTTACAGTGACGGTCACAGTCTGGAAAGGTTAAGAGACATGAAACAAAAAGAGTGCCACTCTTGGAGATAAATATGGGCCTCTCTTCTGTGTGGCCTACATATGTAGCATGCGGTTGCCATGTTAGGATATTTTTGTCTGAATAAATGAATTATTCAGTGTCTCCTAGCAGCGGATGAACATGCATAACACACTTAATGCACTACTTGATGTTGCTAGGGTTGAATCATAGGTAAAGCAGTCTGGCCTGGGATGTGAAGAGGTTGTGACCCCCCTGTAACTTTGCCTTGAATTGGTTGATGTTGAACTGTGACCTTAGCAAAGCTCCACCTCCTTTTATTATCAATCCTAATGCTAGCTATTATAGTTAATGCCCAATTTGTTTCTGATGGTTAAACAAGAGTCCCATCAACAATGCTGTTCAGACTACAATGAAAATGCAATTTATTTGCATGTGCACTCAGCCTTAATTATGAATGACAACAAATCAATTAAATATTCAACCCTTGCTTTTGAATGGTCAGATTTAGCTCCCTGAGGAAAAGGTACAGTATATACCATACAATCTGTGGCATCAAATTGTGTTAACACTGCTCCATCAATAGAGTTGGTGGTAGTAGTAGTGGTGCACTAAGAACCAGGAACAAAAAGCCATGTCTTCATCCAAATAGCTCAAATACTTAACTGAGTATCCATGGTCTACGATGTTATTAAGATATGAGTGGCTCTACATCAACATTAAATGACTTTGTATTTAAACAGTGGCCTTGGTTACAGGCTGTGTGGGCTGTATGCACTATATTCACTACAAATCAATGGCCTTATCATGTAGCATCACAACGTTTTAACTGATGAATACACAGTGTGTCTTACATGGACAACACCAGAATACTGACATGGGGGAAGGACATTTTGGAACAAGGTGTACATACAGTTTATATTACACACAGACTTAAAAAAAAGAGTGATGAAGAAGACAGGACACGTGATCTAAGTCAATGAGGACATTGAAGAAGGACTATGTACAGTGTGGAGACAGTTTGGGTGGATGATGTGTAACAGAACTATTATTTCTTAACAAAATCAAAAAAGCAACAACACAGAACATTGACAACAAGGAGAGGAAAGGGATGGAGGGAAGTGAAGGGCATAATTTAGAGGGTGGGAGGGGCAGAGGAATGTATGATATGTGCGTGTGTGCAAACCTCTACAGGTATCACAATAAAAGCATGATTTTGCAGCGCCTGCTGTCGAGCATAGGAAGTGGGCGCCAGGCGTTGGGGGCTGGCTGGGGTTTGGTTGGTGTTGTTACTTTAAGGGTGATTGGGGGTAAACGGGAATGAGAGCACTTTTCGCTGCAGTTTAGCCACTGCCCAACATCTTTGTAGCACGCTGGTTGGCCTCGTCAATCCTGGTCTTGTTGGAATCAGCCTGAAAGAGACACACACACAGTTTAGCTAGCAGTCGGTAAAGGGCGGTGATGAGTTACTTTAACGGAAAATGCAGGTTTATTTCAACCTGGTGTCGTTCCTATAAACATGGCTATTGTTATGTTATTGCTATGGGTCATGCTAACGTTGCACTTGCCACCTTCTTTGTAGAGATTCAGGGAAATGAGGCCATGAATTTTATATGAATCATTTCAAACATTTGTTTCTGGGTCTGACAGAAGGTAAAACCAGAATTTGGCAGCCTGAAATGACCATTATTGCTAACTTGCTGGGTGACCTAATCACCCTGCATATTAAGCCGCGGAATAGCCCAAAATAAAAAGAATGTGACGCCTCAGAGTCATGTTTCAGTTAACTTGCAGATGAAATAAACCAGAATAATCCTTAAATGAAGACACACGTACTGAACTAATAGACAAAGTGGACAATTGCCGTGTTTAACACCCTGATTTGGCATGTGAATCAAATTTGCTTCCATTATTGAGTCAAGCCCAGGGTAAATCTACTCAAAATCAGCGCAGCTACATTTGCTGGTGCATTGCCTAATGCTGTGCATGGAATCCTTAATATCCGCTAAATACCCTACAAATTACCTACTATTTACTCTAGATTTGCTGCCTTTCATTTACTTACTTTACCCAGAGTAGTCATGACATTGTTAAACTCACAATATCTGACTCTAAATGTCTAAATCTATCCACATTTTGGTTGCTCTCATAGCTTTCCATACCTTCTCTTAGCATTAATACAAAAAGGCCTATAAATGATAGTCTTGAAAATCTAGTGCCTTGTGCAGCCTACACTTGGATATCTTGCTTCCTAAATATGACAACAGGTCTCCTTGATCCTCACATTGTAGTTCCATAAGCAGTTCAGTAACATTTTAGTTCCATATTGCCAATATTTTGGAGCATCACACTTCTAACTGTTAACTGTTGGCACTATCTTTGTCCACCTTGGATTAAACGTTACTTTGCTACCCCACCAATGGGAGAGATTGTTTTCTAGTAACAACTGAAACTGACTTGCTTCCACCAATAAGTATGAATTTAGAATGGTGAAGAAGCAACTATATCAAAGTCATCAAGTCAAATGCAATTCTCTAGAAATAATGCCCCCTCTCCCACCAATTAAAATGCAATATTCTCCACGGCAGTACCTTCTCCATGATCCTATCGACCTGGCGGTTCTGGGTGTCGATCTCTTGGCCCATGTCCAGGGCCATGTGACGCAGATTGCCAATGATTCCTCCCACCTGCTCCAGGTTCTCATCCATCTCATTCTCCCGGGCGTCATCTGTTACCCTGGAGCATACAAGAGGAGCAACAAGGACTGGTTATTGGCCAACAAATTATGTTGTAGCTGCTTTTTGGAATATGATACATTGTGCTGGAAAGCACAACCTTCACCAAACAGTATATTACAGTACATTACAATGCACTACAAGGAGATACTTTTAAAATATATGTTTAAATGAATTCCTGAACAAATAAATCACATTGTCTTTGGAATACTAATATTGGGACATTCAAGGATAAAATAAAGTGTACTGGTTATTGGTTAAAATGTATTATACTACCACCTGCTTTATTTCACTCGTGTTATGGGCGTGTTTGAAGATTCACTACCATGGACAGCACTTTAAGAGACCCTGATAATTCTCTAGGAATCATATGACATAGTATTACTCAGTGATTCCCAATCAGAGGGTCGGGGACCCTCCAATGATGAGGTTCCAAGATTAAAACTAAGCTATGCTACACAAATTTAAATTCATGCTTGCTGGACTTACCTCAAATCATTGCGTTTTTGTGGATAGTTTTACCTGCTCGGGTTTGAACATTTATTCAAATGACACTTTAGAGTTAAACTCTCACCTTCAGACTTCTGACACTGATGGTGGGGGTGTCAAGCAGACACTTAGGGTCACAAGTAAAAAAGGTTGGAAACCAACTCATATCAATCAAGTCCAAATTTGTGCTCCAATGTTTTTTCTAAATATGAAATGACTACCATGACTACTTATTGCTGGTGACTGAGCAGAAGGTGTCCTAGGTCTTCTGTAAGCCTCTAAACATCATCATCATTCCCAAGGGAATATTATGAAAATACAGGGTTCCAAGTGACATATTGTCCATAATGATGGTAAAAGGGTTTTTGAAAAGTCAAAAATCGGCAACCTATTCAAGGATATATAATAATATATAATATATATAATAATAAAGGATATTCAAATAATTATCGATATAAACACTATTGTATACTAGCACACACACACACACACACACACACACACACACAGAGGGGGCGCACCCCCCCCCCCCACATACACACACTACTTACCTGCGGATAAAGCCCCCACTGATGGCCATCTGTTCACGTTCATCCATCACTCGTGCCCCTGGCTGGCTGTTCACCACTCCATCCTGATTCGCTCCCCAGGCCTGGCCCCCGCCCTTAATCCTACCACACACACATTTCAGTCAGTATCTGTGTAACTGTTGTATTATGTGCTTGTGCTTTTAAATGTGTATGTGTGTGCACTGGTTTATTTGTTTGTGAATGCAACCAAGACTAGGCGTGCTGTGAGTGTGCACGTGGGTGCATGCTGGTCAGTATGTGTGACACTTTACGTGCGTGCGGAGTGAAGTGTAATTGTGTATATGCAGGTCTATGTAACTTTTCTATCAATTCATTTTTAAAACATATACATACATATAGTATATGTTTGGAATGCTTTGCATAATATGGTGTCAAGCCAATTAGTCTAATAAAAGCAACATGCCATGTATGATAAACTTACATACGTGTATTTGCAATCTGTGAATAATTGATCTGACATGCAGATCAATTGAATCCAAGCACAATAAGCTCACATGTGGCTTGTGTTAGAAAGTAATCTAGGTCCTTTAGAGACTCAGAATACCATCTCCTTCAAGCACATTCAGAAGAGTACAATCACAGAACATAATGGCCAGACTTCAGACACAGGAGGCACAACACACATGCAGATTGAGAGGACATGCAAGGCGGTGTTTGACATGAGAAGGGAAAACATAAAAAGAGTAAGAGGATCAGATCATTAAAAGAAAGAAGTTCGATTTTGTTTTATAAATGAGTGAACTGTGATAATTTTGCATGCAAGTCATACAGTAGCTGTGATGAGCCCTTCATTTCATCTGGATGGATAAATCTGTAGGATGATACACTGTATACAGTCAAATAGGCAAATCTAATTCTTAGCGTTTGTTTTATTATGCTCTGAGTATCTGATGAGTGGAGCTCACCACTGAGGACAACAGAGTTTAGGCTGTTTAACAGTTGTTTTTTTTCAATTTTCAATGAAAGCCGACTGTATGCACAACATTGTTGTTGTGAGGTGGTAAACCACACCCATCAGGTGCTCCAGGTTATAACAATAAGCAAGAATTACTTTTCTATTGCTATTTGACTCTGCCATATAAAAAGTCTAGATCAGATGAAACACATGACAAAGCCACAGGATCACATAACAAGTGGTAAATGATAGGGAGGACCAGAGAGCTATAGAATAGACAAGATCTCAACCCAAAACAGTCACATATGGAAGCAGGACCAAAATGGACCAAATGGAGGCAGCAAACTCCTAATATACCTTCATACAGAAAACAAAACGTTCAAGCCAAAATCAGGTGGTGACTATTAAACAAACACCAATTGCTACAAAATGACGGCTGTGATGCAAATAAAGCAGATTAGTTACATGTGCTACTGTCAAGATCCTGCTCAGCCCTGTTTTGGAGAAAAGAGTTTGTTAAAATGTCTACTAATGTACTTAATCTTTTTAAAAACTCTCTTTAAAAACTGTGGTAGTGCACAGTGAAGGCAAAGAAAAAAAAATACTAAAAATGTTTATAGGTCAGATCTAGCACAGACAAAAACAGCATGTTCTACACTAATGGATGACATTAGATATATAGTACTTTATTTGGTAAATCAATAAGGCATCACTTAATTCACTCCCAGAAGAATGTCTGAATAACATCTTGCTGCAAACCCACCACAAAATAACCCATATACAGCCACTTGTGTTTTCTATAGCTCTGAGATAGACAGCTGTATACAGTACATGTATTGGTCCCAGAGTATAGAATGCTCAGACATGACTCACTGGCCATAGTTTGGCTGTTAAGGGCCAGAAACAGATCACACAGGAGTTTTGCAAAACATCATATTATTCATATTCATATCAAAGCTTTCATAGTAAAAAATAGGGTTTAAGAGCTACTATTAAAATGGTAGCACCTAATGTTGCGTGTGGCCAGAGAACAAGTTTACCTCACTCTTGTGTGATATTTCATTATGTAGGACAGTGCTGAGGGATGAGAGACAGGGGCCAACTGAAGCATTCTATATTTGCAACTTGTAATCTGAGGGTCATATGCCAAAGTTGGTGTGTTTAATGGCATGTTTTAATTTTAGCAGCTCTCATTGCTTTAACAGGTAGTTTTTACGGTACGTGTTTGATTATAAAGTTACTGCACTAGACTGTTACCTTCACATCTGTAATTACACTACAGAGAACACCATGACCTATGTTAAGGCTTGCTTGCAATGTAACCAGTTCATATGTACTGTCTGAAAAATGTAAAAGAAAATACCAAACATTCAACAATAAATTAATCAATCATTGCATCTCAGAACTAGGACCCAAAAAAATAGGCTTAAAGTAATAGTATGACATTTTGAGAAAACACATATTCGCTTTCCTGCAGAGAATTAGATTGAAGCCTCCCTTGTATCTGTGCGCTATATATGAAGCAACCACCAGCAGAAAGCTAGCTTAGCTTAGTATAAAGGCTGGAAAAAGCTAGCCTAGCTCTCTTGAAAGTAATAACAACTGCCTACTGGCACCTCTAAAACTCATTATTGACACAATATATCTTTTTAATCAGTATAAAAACTTAAAGGTTAGCCAAGGAATAGTCTGGCGCATAACCCCCGTAAAACCACAACGTGCCATTTTACGCTTTACACTTTAACAAACAAGATGTAACATGTTAATTAATTAGCCTTAGTAGTGCTGTAGGTGGATGTTGTTAGTTTTGAATAAGCCAGAATAGCTGTTTCCACCTATTTCCAGTCTTTGTGCTAAGCTACATATTTACAGACCTGAGAGTGGTATCAATCTTCTCATTGAACTCTCAGCAAGAAAGAGAATACCAGTAAGCATATTTCACAAAACATCATACTAAACCATCAGATTGCTTAGCTGCAAGTTGTATACTGTAATGTCATGTGCTCGATTATATTAGCAGCCTTTTCTGAGAAATATATCAGGTGAAAACTTCCAATTCCAGGAAATATGATACAGTCTTGTATGAAACTTTATAAATTGGAAAACTTTATTTTAATGTACTGCAAGAGCCCCATGTAATCAATTAATTCATAAAAAAAAGTAAAACACCAACAGTTTCTTACAAAGCAGCAAAATTGATAAAATTCAGATGAGTAATTTAATATAGAAGGCAAGTAGTTGATTTATTCTTTGGTTGGACTTTGTACACAGCATGATGCATCATGCTGCAGGGTTAGGCTGGGTGCTTGGGTGGGGTTTGGGGGGGGGGGGGTGACGTGGCCCATATCTCTGCTGACGCTGCTACCTGCTGGAAGAGAATCTCTCATCCAATGTGGAATGAAGGGCTTTTGATGACAACAGCGAATAAAGTGGCATCGGACATGGTGTGCAGATGTGTGTGTTGTTCATGCATGCACACTCTTAACTTAAGCAAACACACCCACACATGCATGCAGCACTGGTGCCTGTTCTGAAAGTGTGCTGTTGTGGCAATGAGCCTGACTGCTCACACCACAGTTCACCATGCCCTACGCACCAGAAGACGGATAGAGAGGCAGGAAGGCAGGCACTGAAACACATGCATTCAGGCGACACAGGCAGCACCTACTTGTTACAGGGACATGAACATAGACCACAGAACTGTCCTAGATTGTTCAAATTCTTTTCTGCATCCTTCATGTCCTTATTGATTTGGTCCATCCCCTCCTCGATGCGCTCCAGTTGTTCTGATTAGCAACACATTGTCATTTTTCCCAGCAAAAGAACGAAAGCACATAAGAAGAGAAGAGGGGAGGAAGAAGTTGCGGGTGGAAGGAAGGGATGGGGAGGAGAGAGGGGAAACAAAGGAGAAGAGACAAAAAAAGACATTGACTGTGACAAGAGAGACATAAGACATCACCACCACCACCAGCACTGGACAGGCAGAAGCTTGGGGCTCCTGGCCGGTACCTACTTTTTAATACATGGGCATATCAGACCACAGCATTGTCCTAAATCTTTTAAATCTTTCTCGGCCTCCTTCAGGTCTGCGTTCACCTTGTTCATGCCCTCTTCCATACGATCAAGTTGTTCTGGTGAGGACAAAGGCATGAGAGCAGTGAAATAAATTTGACTGGTTTGTTTTTCCAGGGTTGGCGCTCTACTCTACAATGCAAGAGGCAAAATTGTTTGGCTAGATGCTGAAGGCAAAGCAGGCAACAAGCATTAAGAGTAGCTGTTGACAGTGACTAAAACATTGCTTTGCATGTGAATTTATTTCATTAGAATCTACAGGGCTCCACTGGATTTTGTTTTGTTTCCTACTTCCATCCAAAGCGGCATATTGATTCTCTGAGCATTTCATGAGCGGCAGTAGCAACACCTGCATCAGTTGCAGGATGCTTCATCCATAACTCTGTGCATGAAGATGTTAATTCTGCCAATTTAACTGTCTGAATACTAATGCACATCAACAGGTGACAAAGAGTGTGAAAGAGACCGTGATAGGCAGCGTACTTAAAAGCAATAGAATAAATTAGTAACAAATCAATGAACAAATCATGAAATGAGTGTGATGTAAAGCACCATTCAGGCATGTAAAGTCGCCAATGCTTCCTTACTCAGATGGTCAATAGGGCACAGAGCTACAAAAAGCTCTGATTCAAGGTCAGATTCTCTCTCTCTGGCTGGTTATTAGTTATAGGGCAGGGTAGCAGTAATCTCCATCAGTAAAAGGGGGCACTTTGTCTTCTGGGAAAAACTACTAAGGTTTGATTAGTCACATTGTAGTGCAGAGGACGCAGATGGTCATATAACACTGGCTCAAGATCTATAGAACCGAAACACATTGATCCACAACATACAGTATTGTAGTGAAGCAGAGTGATAATTCAATTTAGTCTCCATGTCTGATAGTAAATAGAAAACCTTGCTTGTACCCTTAATAAGCATAATCTTTAAAGGCCTCTGCTATCAGGGTGAAGGTGTCAAATCTTAACCCTGAAAGCTGAGGAATCTACACAGGAGGGACTGCCACTCCCAAAATATAAGACAACCATATACACGGGACCTGGGAAGGTTGAACAATCAGTTCTCTCATCCCATTTAATAAGGTTTAATGACTCGTAACATCTGTGTGGAAAACTAAGAGAACTAATAAAATTGCTCCCATATGTGTGCTAAATATATATAAGAATAAGACAGGATCAGTAGAAAGGTCTAAGATGAATTTTCTGCTAAATGGCCAGCAGTAGTCCCAGGCAAAGTGAGAGATTGAGTAAAGGAGGAATGTGAGAGAAAGAAAGAGAGAAAGAGAGAGAGATAGATAGAGAGAGAAACATTTGACACTAGCGATTTTACTGTATATTGACTACTGTTGTTGCTTTCCTGTTTTTTATTTTTTATTTTTTAAATGTATATATTTTAGTTTACTCAATGAATTGTACGTATGTATTTCTTCTCACATTATTATCCTTGATGCTTTGGCAATATTGTTATTTCTGACATTCATGCCAATAAAGCAATTTGAATTGAAATTGAATTGAATAGAGAGAGAGAGAGAGAGAGAGAGAGAGAGAGAGAGAGAGAGAGAGAGAGAGAGAGAGAGAGAGAGAGAGAGAGAGAGAGAGTTTATTTGTATTCTTTTTTTAATATATATATATATATTACTTGTATTATTACAGTATATCAGATGTATTTACTCCTTGTTGTTGTTTATATGTATGTTTCTTCTTATGCTTTGGCAACACAGATGTATTTTTTGTCATGCCAATAAAGCAACATGAAAATTGAAAATTGAAAATTGAAATTGAAATTGAGAGAGGGAGGGAGAGAGAGGGAAAGAGAGAGAGAGGGAGAGAGCAGGAGAGAGAGGGAGAGAGAGAGAGAAAGAGAAAGAGAGAAAGAGAGAAAGAGAGAGAGGGAGAGAAAGAGAGAGAGAGAGAGAGGGAGAGAAAGAGAGGGAGAGAGAGAGAGAGAGAGAGAGAGAGAGAGAGTTTATTTGTATTCTTTTTTAATATATATATATATATACTTGTATTTTAATTATAGTTTTATTGTTGTTGTTTATATGTATGTTTTTTTGTGTTTGCAAGTTTTTTGTTCAATAAAAATGATTAAAATTGAATGAAATGGAGAGAGGAGAGGAAGAGAGGGAGGAGACAGGAGAGAGAGGAGAAAGAGAGAAAGAGAGAAAGAGAGAAAGAGAAGAGAGAAAGAGAAGAGAGAGAGAGAGAGAGAGAGAGAGAGAGAGAGAGAGAGAGAGAGATAGAGAAAGAGACATTGTTCATCTCCTTAGCTTCGCACACCCAGGCCAACCTGCCTCCCCCCCTCCATCTGAGGATTATCATGTGAGAGCCTCCACTCCTCTCCTCCCCCATAGTCAGTCACAGGTTTAACCAATTAGAAAGTAGGATAATGTAAACCAACGAGGAAACAACAGGCCTTTTTCACTGCAAACCTCTTTACTTGTTGTAGTAGGATAAGGATAAGTACAGGTGTTACTAAAAACATCACTGTGTCACAGTAAGCCATCACTGTGTCACAGTCACAATTTCAGGAACCTAAAGCTGAAGCGGCTAATTATTTACACCTGTAATAAAATGTCAAAATGTCTGCTGTGAAGAAAGGCCTATCAGATCTATGTCAGACCATTATTCTAATTCCAGCCTTATACACTATGACAGGAACACAGGTGATAAGAACTAATGAAATGAAGGAACTTGCAGTCCGTAAAGGCAGGAGAAAGCTAAAAGTGATGGTGGAATGGTGAACTGATTCTGGGTTAATTTTGAATGAATTCAGCAGCTATGGCACTGTGTTTGGTTCTGAACTGCACCGATGAAGCATTTGAATTTGTTAGAGCTTTGATTTGCCCCTCTGACTACAAAGTTAAAATAATTCTAACTGGTGGCCATAACATACATGCTACACTTGTATTATTCTAGGTTCAAACTCCATCCTTCACAAATGGACATTCCAGGTTTAAGTAAAGAATACCTTGGCTCTCCAGGTTCTATGAGATCTAACTCGTACGTTCCACCTCTTAAATTCACTTTACCCACATTGTCATGAGATGAAAATCTAAGCAAATGACACACTGATGTGTGTGACTCAGTACCTGGAAAATATCCAGAGTAGCTGGTTTAATGTGTGTCATTAACTTGTGGTGTGCAAGGAAATCAATGTTTGGCTGTAAGTGTTGAACACTCCAAGAGTAACAGAAAAAGAGGAGACAAGCCATAAAAAAATCTGCACTCTCCAGTTATCAGTTTAAGGCAAATAGTTTTTATCATTAAAAACAAAAATCGACCACGTTCCTCATACATTTTGAACCGGAGGTTCAAAGGAGCTACAATCTAACCAATGGTTTGTGCTCTGAGCTAAAACGTTGTGAGTTGCTACTGGCACGGGCTCGCTCAGGCAGAGCTGCAATCCATCAGCCCTGACCGAGTCGTAATTCAGGTCAACATGCATGTAACAACCGAGCAGTGAGGGACTCATTAGCTGCAGTGAGACCTCCACCATAGATAATACATCACTGCAAGAAATGAAAAATCTCCTTCTAGGTATGACCTGTGTGTGTGTGTGGGTGTGGGTGTATGTGTGTAAAGGGCAGAGGGATTAGTTACACCCTAGTTTACAGCACAACAAGACAGTATTAATTACCACTAGCATGGAAAGATAATATTTATCTTGTTTTCTTTTCATGGCAATATAAAAGTGAATAAAGTTATAATGTAAATTGTAATTATATTTGAAAACTGATGTAAATAACATGGCAAATATCTTTAAGCCTCAAATTGTAGAGGCTTGTGTAGTTTAGTAGTCATTGTTAACAGAAAGGAGAGGTTTGGAAAGAGACAAGGAAAGATAGAACGAATGAAGACAGGAAAGAACTTCATCGTTATTGTAACCAAAGTGATCTCCAGGCAAAGGAACAGGAGAAGAAAAAATGTATAGAGGTCAGCAGAGAAAAGTGAAGGGAATGAGAGCAGGGGCTGGTGGGAAACAAGAGAAGAAGCATGAGATAGAGAAAAGAAGAGAAGAAGAGGAAGACAGAAAGAGAGAGAGGCAGATGGGGGATCAGGTTAAGAGGACATTTGCTGAGAGGCAGAGGTAATTTAAATCTGTGAATTGATTGCTGTCCTGTGCTAACAGCATTGAGCCGTGCACTGACGCAGCCGTTACTCTGGAGGGAAGACAGGAGGGAAGAGAGACAGGAAAGAAAAGGCTATCTGTTCCTTTGACAAGCCAATTAGGCTGCTCTTCCACGCATGGAGTGGAGCACAAGCCAATAGTGGGTTTTATTTTACTTTTTTCACTGTATTTTTGTAATGCAGAAAACATATATACTTAACTTAAAAAGTTGGATTTAATATCAGGCAGTGGGCTGTGCATCTGCTGGCATTATAGTGTTCCTACAGAGTTTTTAGTGGGTTTACCGGCGTATAAAAAACCCACATATGAACACATTTTGGTGGAAAAAAGGATATAACAGAGATGGAATTGTGGCTGCAAAACTTCTAATCTTATCGTTAAGGATAAACCGGCAATACTGCTGATGTTATTCCTACTGTAGTAACCAGTAACACAGGGCTGGGTGTGGCGACCCTGATCTGGGTGTTTTATGAACTACTCTGTTCATCTTTGGCTGCAGCACCTTTGACTGGCAGACAGATCTCTTCCCCAAAATCTGGAGAGACTCTGGACAGGACAGTCTCTATCATATAACATTAAACTGATACAGCATCATATGAGACTAGCATTACCGTCTCACGGTTATATGCCTCCGCCAACCAGTCAAGTTGCAGTTTACATCCACATCTGTCTAGACTCATATAATATATTTAGTGAAGATTTTGAAGGAGTTTAATGAAAAGGTATTAATTGTATTTTTTGGCAAAACGTGAATGCTTCACACACATCTACAACCTGGCAGCACAGAAGATCTATACAATCACCACAGTTACAAGGTGGGTACCCTAGATTAGTGTCACCAATTCAGTATCGAACCAAATGTCTTCTGCTTCTAAGTTATGACTTTGAATAATTGGCCAGGAAAGCCTTTTTGCAGAACATTATGATGTCACAGTAAAGTTTACCTTTGGGTATAAAATGGATTGATCATTTTATCGTATTGTGTGAAATTCTGTCATTATTAGTGTAGAAATTCTTGAGTTATGGCCAAAACGTGTTATATTTCATTTGAGATATCCTGTTCACAAGAATGGGAAGGACATAAGGTCACAGTAACCTTTGATCACCAAAGTCTAAACAATTCATTCTTGAACCCAAATGGATATTTTTGCTAAATTTGAAAAATAATTCCTTATGGGGTTCCTAAAATATACTATAATACTAAAGGATGGGACGGGCGGCCACGGCTAAACTCACTGTTGAGTAGCCACAAAAGGACATATATTATTATATATGATAAATAAATACTGAGATAATGTTGAGTGCACCACGACATGTATATACAACAACAAAATCATAAGTTACTATAAGAATATTTTAAAGTGGTATTAGAAATTAATTGAAGTAGTGCATTATTTCCAGCTCATTATTAGTTACTAAACTGTCCCACATTCAGTCTAAGTCGCGACACAGATATGACAGGAATATTATATAAGTAATATTATACAGGGCTTATAATGATAAACTGTAAACAAATGTTGGCATACGTTTGTCAATTTCTGTACTGTATTCATTAACACTATTAGTGATTATACCATTCAGTGATTGGGGAAGAGGGTCCACAAATAACATTTTGTATGGCACTTCTATAAACAATTCTCATCATGCAAATCGTCATTTGTTAGACCGCACCATAACTTGAGTAACTTCAAACATTACAAAGTTCCTCCAAAGCCACAAAGGACATCATACTGTTTGCACAGGCTGAGAACCTAAATTGGTGGAGTGCTCCTTTAGTTCCCAATGGTGGATCAAGCTATAATTTAGGCAGAACTGGAGAGGATGTGGATGTGTCATTTCCAGTCAATGTGATTATTCTCTCCCCTCAGAGGAAGAAGAATGGTAAAGTATATCTGTTACCAGCTGACCTCTGACCTGTCACTCAGTCAGTTGTCCTCTGTAATACGGCAACCAGGGTTCAGAGAGCCAATACATCAAATATTTGTTTTAAAGTGGTTTATGTCCTGTTTCTACTACTTAAAAGTACTTATATGATAATCACTAAGATTAACTCAATATACAGTATCTCACAAAAGTGAGTACACCCCTCACATTTTAGTAACTATTTCATTATATCTTTTAATGGGACAAAACTGAAGAAATGACACTTTGCTACAATGTAAAGTATTAAGTGTACAGCTTGTATAACAGTGTAAATGTGCTGTCCCCTCAAAATAACTCAACATACAGCCATTCATGTCTAAACCAACAAACAAAAGTCAGTACACCCCATACATGCCAATCTCTAGGTATGGTGATGGGGTACTTTCCATAAAATCATCTCTCAATGCAAATCAAACCAGCTATTAGGCTAACCGACATAAAACCATGCCAATCTCTAGGTATGGTGAAGGGTATGTGATGATGGGGGGCTATTTTAATTCCAAAGGCCAAGGGAACTTTGTCAGGATGCATAGTATCCTGGATCCACTAAATAACTGGTCTTTAAAAATAAAAATCTGCTTAAACATTAATGGCTGTGTGTTGAGTTATTTTGAGGGGACAGCACATTTACACTGTTATACAAGCTGTACACTTAATACTTTACATTGTAGCAAAGTGTAATTTCTTCAGTGTTGTCCCATTAAAAGATATAATGAAATATTTACTAAAATGTGAGGGGTGTACTCACTTTTGTGAGATACTGTATATGGTTTGTCAAAAATATATATACAGTAACCATAAAAGTTTAAAGGCAAAGCAGAAAGCTAGCTCAACAGTCACATCCAGTATAATCCTTTTAGCCACATTAGCTCAGACTGCAGCTGAGGTTACTTTTAAAGACTTGGCAGAAGCACACTAAATAAATTGTTAATCTGCCTTAGTAATTATAGAACCATAAAGGTCATTTTCATCTGTGTTGTAAATTTGAGTGGTACTCTGTTTCATACTGGACGTACTGCTGATGATGACTCCCCCATTATACAGCATTTAAATAGCTTCAAGAGAGAATTGGTAGCAGATTGAAGACAGATGTTAGAGAGATGGTGTTTAGTGATTTCTCCCTATCAACTTACCTCCCTGCTCATCCAACATGACCAGAGTCCTGATGCCGGCATCTTTACTCTAACAGACAGACAGAAAGGGAGATGAAAAACAGAAAGAGAAGGAAAGAAGATGAAAAAAGAGGAATAAATGTGACAGATCAGTGAAGGTCAACACAGCCGAAGAGAGCAGAGCTATCAGGACAGCAGAGGTGGGTCAAATTACAATTTGAAATCGCTTTTTTGAGCGTGGCTGACCTTGTCCGTCACAACTGACACAGCTTGATTTTAAAGAAATCATTTTGACATTTGGGGGAATACAATTATTTGCTTTCTTGCCAAAAATTAAACAGAAGATTGATACAGCTCTCGGGCATATGAAGCTAGAGCCAGGGAACCGCTAGCTTAGGTTAGCATGAAGACTGGAAAGAGGGGGATCAGCTAGCTTCTCTCTGTCCAAAGGTAACAAAATCCAACTACCAGCACCTCTAAAGCTAAAATTTTAAATGGCAACTTATTATGTTTAGGCTTTGGCTTTTGTACATATAAAAAGAAAAGAGATATATAGGTTAATAATGAGCTTTCTAGGTGCTGGCCTGCAGATTTCTTTTCTGACAGAGCCAGCAACATGGCATCATGACTTTGCGTAAACATACACGGCACTTTCCTAAAGCCAAATGGCGTGTTATCTGTACGCATTTTGAGCTATCCACATGTCTGCTGTATACAGCAGATGTGAACATACACACCACGTGGCGTCACCACGTTGCGTGTTATCGCAAGAACGTCACACGCTTGTAAAAAAAAAAAAGGTTGGGTTTAGGAAAAGAACACTGGGAAAGGCTTTAGTAACACAAAAAAGCGATTCGTTAAATCACAGGCCCGTGTTTTTAACTCGCTTTCTGTTCATCGCGGAGGATCCGCCGAACAACTAAGTGAACTGCACATCCAAAGGTAAGAGGCTTAATAGTGTTCTGGGCAGATTAGAACAGGGTGTGTATTATTAATGAGGAATGTGCTATTGTTGCTATTTGTGTTACCATTAATGTGATCTGATTAATACGGTGCTATTACTGCATGCTTTGATTATTAATCTGTTTGGCTGTGAATGTAGCTTTGATCAGGGTACTTGTTGATGATGTGTTGAATAATGTAGCTTAGGTAAATTGTAAATGCTGCATTGCTAGCTCCTTCCACGGAGCTTAGTTACTGTTCTGAGCGAGATAGTAAAACTCCCATTAGTCAGTCGAACCAACGGTACTGCGGCGTGACGAGACAGTCAGGGCGTGGACCCGTGTAGGCAACAGATCAGTTGTTAGCTTACCAGAGAGGCTAAACATGTAAACTTGTTAGCATAAAAGAGTTTGTTTTCAGAGCGAGAAAAGTCTCAAAGTGCCTTTTCTTTTCTTGTGTGTTTTTCTTTCTCTAAATATGCTTCTTTCACTAATCTATCACACACACACATATACCCAAGCTCACGGCTAACCCCCCCTTATAGTCAGGTTCACTATATATTTTTGTGGGAATTTTTTGGGGATTTGCTAAACTATAAATATTTGGAAAGGTTATTGTATAAGGAGTCAGAAAATTAATGTTTGCATATTAGCCACACGTGGTGCCGCCACAAAGCTGCAGACACGTTAGCTTAAGCAGCTAGCCTTGCTAGCTGCCTTAGTCATTCACAAGATAAACTAACCGGCTAGCACCTAGCCTATTGTCAGTAGCACATAGCTTAGCCTGAACGAGCTAACGGCTAATCTTGGGCCTAGCCCACCACTACTGCCCTCTTGGGGTTAAATTAGTTTTGTGCAGCTCACAGGAGCAGCCATTTTTGTAGTCTTTGTCTAGACTACACCTCGTCACCCCCTTCTCTTTCACACTCTCTCACTCACTCACACACAAACACACACACACACACACACACAGTGTCTCACCACATGTTGGTTTTGTTTATGCTTTTTGTTGTAGTTTAAAAAAGGGTATATTGATTTTAATTGATTGAAGGATTATTGATTGGCCATTAGTGATTTTGAAGTTAATAAATTTTATTATACTGCAAATGGCAGTTGTCTGTGATTATTTGTGTACCTATTGTAATAACAAGCTGGTTGAACGCAGTCTATGCTCGGACTCACCCTTCCTTTTGTTCCTTTATACCAGATAGATTAACCAAGTTAAGATCGGTATTTAAAAGGGAACACCACCTAAATGAGATGATTTCACATTTTGGTTATTGGCCCCCGAGATTCCACGGTGGAGCCCCTTTTTGATTGATTGTTGATTTGAATTTGTTAATAATAATAAAGTTATGAATAACCATATTCATAACTTTATTAATATTGATAAAAACATCTTTGATAATTTGCCAATAATTGGATCTGTACCCTACCGGTACCCAACACTCCAAAAACCTTACACAAGATAAGCAAAACCTGCACAATCCTGCACAGATTCCCGTGATAAACTTGTCCACCAAATGGCATGTGCTATATTTGTTATGTTCACTGGGCTGGTACCAGATATTTGTTGACAAGGCTCCAGTAATGCAACATTCTGATATGGCATACAAAGTTGGAACAGGCTCAAACACACACAAAACATGAACATTCATGCAGACTTGTCTGCTGTTATTTCTCTGTGCACGCATAGGCTGGGCTTTGTCACATTATAACACACTTCAATAACCACATTAACCACTGTGCATACTACAAAACAACAGCTTTGTGCTCTCCATGAGCCCGAAGCTTACTCTAACAGATATTAAAATCCAAAGGCCGTTCAGTTCATGCATCAGCTATTTTGGATCAAAGTGTGCTCTGACCTTCTTGGATCAGTGATAGATAGAGACCAGTGCTAGAGGCCAGTTAGACATGCCACTGATATTACTATCAATCAAACCGACAGCGACCGAGATCCGCCAGTGGCCATGGATCTGTATCGGTGTGAAGTTAAATTGTTTTCTCCAGAAACATCATGTTACAAGGAGAAAAGCGGTATATATTTACATGGGCTTTATGGACAAATAATTGATAATCCTCAGCAATGAAACTACAGCAAAGAAAATGTTTACAGACGCAATTATTTAAACCCAGTTACAGAACTGCTTGTTTACCCACCAGGAATCATGGGAAACCACAGACATGCGTGGGCAGTCATGGCTCCTGAACTACAGGACAGGATATCTGACCACGCCAACTGGCATTGTCGGATGTGACATCACATATTTTTGTATGGCTCATTAGACGCACACACATACACACAGAATATCAGTTTTTTTCACACTTTGCTGTGGTACAGTGAGTCTGATGATTTTTTAGCACTTTCTCCCAAAATAAATTTCTGACCAGGAAATGAACATGGAAGTGGGGACAACTATTCAAGAGATTGATAGAGGGGTTTAATGTTTAATATCTTAAACCCATCTTTCTTTCTTTGTTCTTCATTTCTATGCTTAGCAGCAGTACTGGCACAAAGCAGTGCTTTTCAAATGAGATTTAAGCACATGTAGTTGACTAATAAGGTAGGAAGTAATGTTTCATTCATGTCTTTTCATTTATTTCTGTTCTGCCCCAAAATCATTGTTCTCCTAAAGGTGAGGTGAATTAAAGGTGTTAGTAAAAGACTTAAGGTGGTGTCTGTATTAGTTACAATCCTTAACAGTAAACACAATCATTGACACTTTGCCCTGCATATGTGAAGTCAAAAAAAGTTAAAGGTAATTACTAAAGTAATACATTCAATGATTCATTCACTTTTCATAGTTTGAAGGTAATTAGCTTTATTAGCTGAAAACGTCAACAAAGGTTGACATTTTGGGAAATATGCTTGTTTGAATCCTTGCTGAGAGTTAGATGACAAGATCGACGTATCAATCTTCTAATATAATTCTCAGCAAGAAAGCAAATAAGCGTATTTCCCAAAATGTCAAAATATTGCTTTAAAGTATAGTGATCTCTTCCCCCAGGGAATCACATTTAAACCATTTTGCCTTGGGTCTTCTTGTCTTTAAATCTTTTTTTCACCTTAAACAGCTGAAAAAAATCTAAGATTTCACTTTGAATGCAAATCCACCATTCCATATAATTATGTTTCTGTCTTCAAAGAAAAACAAGGATTTAAGACTCAAATAATAAATGACTTGCTATGGTAATTATTTTTCTCATTGCAGTGTAGTGGTTTCCAGTCTAGTCATATAACAGCCTGCATGGAAGTAATATCACATCCATCTTGGGTCATGTATGCTCTGACTTCAGGCCTAACGCTTTCATCAAATCAGATCTCCCGTTTCTCTGCTCCATAAAGGAATTGCATTTGGACTTGACATCCTTGACAGACTCCTCTCAACCTCACTGTTCATCGTTCACACTCTCCTCATCTCATTCCCTGTCCCTCTGTCTTACTTTTTTTCTTTAATTTCCATCTCTCTCACCCGCTGTCTTCACATTTCATTCTGAGCTACCGAGTAGTTTCTCATTTCTGTCCCCTGTAGATAAGAGTTTTCCTAAGAACTTCAATAGCTCTGGATCTTTCTTGATGAAATCTTTTTAGAAAGAGGTATCGAATGTGTTGCAAATGTGTTGGAAATCCACAGATATTGCAAGTACAATTGAACCCATTTTTGTTGTTTCTTAGATATAAATAGTTAATAGAGTAGATGATGAAAATGTAGGTTTTAATACTAAAAATTTTAACCATGCCTGATCAGCTTCTCATAGAGGCAACAAAAGCTAGTGCTAAATAAATTCTGTAGATTTGAGTAATTTGTTTGCCATTTAAAATGTGATGCATTCCAAATCATAGCATATATTTAAAACTAATTACAGTATTTTGAAAGATAACTGAATACATTGAATACCTAAAGAAATAGTTTCCCATTTGGGAAATGTGCTTATTCAACAGTTTGATAAGAAGTTCAATACTGTCTGTTAAATATAAAGCGACAGCAAGCTGCTGGTTAGCTTATCTTAACAGGGGCGAACAGCTAGCCTGGCTCCCGTCCAAAGGCCATGTGCTAAGCTAAGCTAACCGTCTGCTGGCTCCAGCTACAAAATGAAGGTCACGTCGCACACTGGAGAATGAATTATGGGTTACATCTGCACGAGACAAGGACACATTACATCACTCTCTGTGAGTGTTTTCACGGTCTGACCACTAACTGACATTGTTACAGTATTATGTTTGTGGACATTACACAGATAAAAAGCACACTGATGTTTCCAGGAAAGATTTTATGTTTTAAGAAGTGTTTTATGGCTTTTATACATCAGTTCTTACAGTAAAACGTGTACTTTACACACTGAACATCCAAAGAAGAGTACAAAAGGAGACACTCTCTGCAGCCACAGAGGTGGCTATTAAAATAATATTTAAAAAAACATCACATACAACATGTATTGTTCATAATATGTCATACAATAGAGTGACAGTGTCCATATCACTATTGCCACTCTAAACCTCTAACTAAAACAAAGATTTAAGTGTTTTTTGATGCGAGTGTTTACCTTGTAAATTTGCATTCCATATAAATTGATTTCACTGTGTTGCTCTCTAATGCAAGTTCATGCATTTCAAATGACAACCCATGCATAATAAAATTATCATACAAGATGTGCATGGATTATACAATTACATGTTAGGTATTAGGCCCATGAGCTCAACCAAAACGATTTACTGAGTACAAAAGTAGAATAAGCTTCAATTTCTGGATCATCGAGATTTTTAGAGAAATTTAGGAGTAAAGAGAGGAAGAGTAGGAGCTGCAGTGCAGTAACAGTGTGGGTGTAATCCTTAAAGGATCATGTAAGAGAAAAGTTCTACAAGAGGAAAGAAACCTTAAAGAGGGAAGGGTTGGATTTATTCTATAAGGTCATTTTACCCATCTTTTTCTTTTCTCTGTGTTGTGTTTATGTGATTGAAACACAATTATTTAATTTCTTACACCCCTCAATTAAAGTCAGGTTACTGTTTCACAAAGTATACATCGATCCAACTGTTATTTATATTATAACTTATTGTTATTGGTCAGACTAGCTGAAAACACTGGCCACTGTCAGCCAATTTACACTGAGGAGCTGTATGATGAGGTTGTTCAGGCATCATGAAGAAGGATTTTCCAGGGCAACAAACATTGTTGGAATTAATGAAAAGGCACAAAACACTGGAGCAAAGCAAATTGGATAATGGAGAAAATTGTAGAATATATTGAGTTAAATGACCAACTACTTTCACGGGTCCGTTATTTTTTCTCATAGCCTTCCTTTAATCATGAATGAATAATAATAAGTAGTAATAGTAATAATCAGGTTATTGCTTCAGCTTCAAAGAGGAAGCTTGTTACAGCTTAAACTACATGGCATCACTGTCCTTTAATATTTGTCTACGCTTGTGGACAGGCCTAAACAAGCAGGTATCACTACACTGATCTCAGAGAGATCCCGGGGCGAGTGTGCTCCCTGCTCTGTCTGCTCTTCACTTATTCAATTAGTGTAAGCTTCACTATAAGCCCTTGACCACAGGACATACTAACACATGCTCACAATTTACTGGAAGCAAAGGTATGGTAAGAGACAGAATCACTTTCATCACCAAAAAGAATTGTATATATATATATATATATATATATATATATATATATATATATATATATATATATATATATATATATATATATATATATATATATATATTATAAAAAATAAGACTTGGTTTTAATTTTGGTAACACTGATATAGTTTAATTAGAGTGACACCAATAGACTTTCTCTGTTTTAATTTTCTAGGAACCCAGAGGCATTACATCCTTTATGTTTTACTGCATGTCTGTTTTGTTGACATCCTGCATCCTGGCAAAATAAAATAATTAAAACTGATGAATGAAAGTCACTCTGTTACATGATTAGTTTTGACCTTCACTAAAAATTAAGGTACTTTACAGATTATTTGTAAAAAGAATATTCAGGCCAAGAACTCAAATCAACCCAGATATAGTTTCAAATGTCTACTGTATTGTATGAAGAGGCATGTTGAGGCTCATCAATAATCCATGTTGCCTTATTGCCACATTGCAGTATATATTTAGTCTATTTCTCTGGGGAGATGCTAAGTGAGAGGGATAAAGAGCATGTTGTCAACAACAGAGGTGAAGAGAAGCCAAAACATGACACAGTCGCTGTTTGTCTCTGTGTCCTGTCACTGGTTTTAGCCCCCATATGGGAGGAAACACATTATGTACTAACAAACCACAGGATATCTTCAAATCAGTGACTAACAGTTGAAAACGAACAAATGGCATTCCCTTGGCATTATCTTCAAAGGGGCAAATATTCGGCTCTGTCTATCGAGAGGGGCCCTGTGTAGGTCAGCCTCAGGTCTCGCTCTGTCCCTCATGGCTTTGTCTCATTAAGACACGGTGGCTGGTCCAGGGGTAGCGCAGGGCCATGTGTCTGAAGCCAGCAGCAGAAACTAGAGGCCCGACACAAGCTCATGGCAACCTAATACCAGTAAAAAATTTTTCCTACTGATTTTAAAGGCAAAATACTTTCTGTCGTTGAAAATCTTAGCCTATAGAAGAGCATCACATGCAGTGAGGTCTTCCTGAAACAGAGAGTGTACAAACTCTTCGTCATGTCTCTACAGAGTTCTTCTCCAATTCACAACATAATTTTAAGCAGTAAAGTGACTGGGTGTAAAATATATTTTTTCCATACAAATATATATATATGTGTATATCTTATGGTTTTGAACCATACCAATGTAAATGTAGAATGGATGTTCAACATTTCTTGTTATGCAATTAATATGAATTTAAGTATTATATGAAAAGCATCATATATAATCCTATGTCACCTCGGATTTGGTTATCGTAACATCAACATATATCTTAAATGTTGACTTTTGCAGGTCTCTAAGGCTCGGCTACAGTGCAGTGATTTCTGAGCTTATTTTAGAGTTAGTTCAATAAAATAACCACACCAAACTACATGTTTGGTCATCATATTGACATGAAACTGTCACAGAATTTTAACATATAAGTACAGTATTTGTTTTAAAATATAAGAATATTTGAGTTTGTCAGTATAACCCAGTGCTAATTCCCTATGCGGATAGTTTATCTACAGATTGTATCTGAACTGTCCACTCCTAATGTGTAACCATGTGTTGCTGTCATTTTAAAGGCCTGTTTCCTGAAAATGTTTGCTTCATGGGATGGAAGAGGTGTTTAAAATGTCCCTGTTGGTGCCATTACTTTCTGAAGACCCAGTTTGTTGATATGTTAACCCCTACTTAAATGTACTGTCTTTCCTTCAGCTAATCTTGCTCTAGTCTGAGCGTTGTTTGGTTAGGATGAAGCACATTAAACTCACATGTTCCCCTGCTGATTAAAGTTTGTATTTCACTGAATCACCTGAATGTCCCTCCTCTTAAAAAGTGCTAAAGTGAACTGATCCATGAGCTGACTGACCTATGAATCCAAGTGAAACTCTGCTTCCATATTGACTTCACCTAAAATTTACCTTCAACATAAAGTTGAAGTAAAGTTTAGGGCCAAAGTTAAACAAAGTACTGCGAAGAAAACTATCATACATCCTACACAGCAAACCTAGGCTACATCTGTATTATTCAGCATGAAGCCGGTATTTATATATAACAACACCAAGTCTTTCTTTGTGTAATCACATGAGCGCTCTGTTGTGACTGGTCATGTGATGTGTGTCATCATTGGACTCACCTCCTCAACCAGAGACAGCATACGCCGAGTGCTCTCCAGAGACTGCAGGGGTAGAAAGAGAGGGCAAATGATTAGCTGAGAGTCCAAAGGAGAGCAAACATACATACACATACTTCCAGGCTGGACTACTGTAATTCCTTACTATCAGGATGATGAAATAAGTCCCTTAAGACTCTCCAGCTGATCCAGAATTCTGCAGCACGTGTTCTGACGAGAACTAAGAAAAGAGATCATATTTCTCCTGTATTAGCTTCTCTGCATTTACTTCCTGTAAAATCCAGGACTGAATTTAAAATCCTTCTCCTGACCTACAAAGCTCTAAATGGTCAAGCACCATCATATATTGAAGAGCTCATAGTACCTTATTGTCCCACTAGAGCACTGCGCTCCCAGAATGCAGAGTTACTTGTGGTTCCTAGAGTCTCTAAAAGTAGAATGGGAGCCAGAGCCTTCAGCTACCAGGCTCCTCTCCTGTGGAACCAGGTCCCAGTCTGGGTTTGGGAGGCAGGCACCATCACCACATTTAAGAATAAACTTAAAACTCTCCTCTTTGATAAAGCTTATGTAGTATCTGGACTTCTAACGGACTTTTTTATGAACTTTGTCTTAAGTTTTTGGTAACAAAGAAACGCATATGAACTTTAGCCTACATTCACTGGACACCTCTCTGGAAACATCTGGAAAAGTGTTATCAATGGGGCAACCAAGATGTTGAAAAGAAGGCCAGTTGGCTTGTAGCCATTGGTCAAAGTATTGTTTCCTCCCCATCTATGTTACACACATTATAGAATATATACCATGTTCAAACTAAGAAAGTCAGAGTGACTTTTGAGAATCTGGGAAACTGGTCGCTCTCCGGGCTCTTCAGAGCTTGTAAATTGATGCTGATTTCTTCGATGAAAATAAATCTTTATAATCAAGAAACAGTGTCGGCAGATTCCTCTCTACACAGCAACGCACCATCGTTACTACATACACTACACTTATAGTTAGGGAGTGAGGAGTTGCAGCGTCCGCCTAACCCGGCCCACCTGCTTCTCTTCATAGTCGTCTCATATACCATATAATCAATAATATACTGAGAGTAGAGGGAGGCAGGCCAGCCAGATCCAGTTGGGGAGAGTTCTAGCCCGACCAGGCACCTCTCTTTAACCTGTCTCTCTTAGTTATGCTGTTATAGTTCTAGACTGGCGGGGAAGTTCCTTCCTTCCTTTGACACACTGACCTTCTCTCTCCTCTCTCTTTTCATTTGTTTCCATTTGTATGCATCCTGTCCCAGAAATGCTTGTTACTAACCTAGCTCTGGGGACTTTACTCCCCGGAGTCCTTATGTTTCTTTTTTCGCCCAGCATATTTCCTTGGATTAGGGTGGCACCAAGATCTTGGTTGCAGCTGTCGCAGTGATCCTGCTTCACCCTGCTACGCTCTGCGATGCCCTGCAGTGTCCGACTGCGTCCTGCTACATCCACCCAGGCTCTGCTGTGCCACACTACATCCCGTAACATCCATTATCTTTAATGTGACTATTATTGCCACTGTTCATCACCCCCCCAACCGGCACCGTCAGACACCGCCTACCAAGAGTCTGGGTCTGCCGAGGTTTCTTCCTAAAAGGGAGTTTTTCCTCTCCACTGTCGCATTAGCCACTGCTAATGCTTGCTCTTGGGGGAATTACTGTAATTGTTGGGGCTTTGTAAATTATAGAGTGTGGTCTAGACCTACTCTATCTGTAAAGTGTCTCGAGATAACTCTTGTTATGATTTGATACTATAAATAAAATTGAATTGAATTGAAACTGTTAAGGGTTTCAAAACGTGAAAAGTAAACAAAGGAGAAGAAAATGTGTTTGTTGAGAGTCAAATTACTGATACAGTCATATAATTCACCTTGGTTATTTTTTCTCCTCTTATCTCCTCTGATCCCAGGATTATTATCCGATTTCTACCGTTTGTTTGCTAACTTTCCACTCTCTGGAATCCCTCTCTGATCCTTCCAATTCTTATCCATTTCTTAAACCTTAAACATCATTTCATTTTATTACTAATCCTCATTTCACTTTTTCCCCTGTGTTATCTTCATCCATCCCTGCCTTCGTTATTCCTACCTACCCTCCTTCCTTCCTTCCTTCCTTCCTCCCAATGACATCCATGGAGCCTCTTGGCTTTGCATTATCTCCTCATGAATGTTTAATGAGGCCATTTGAGCTGCTCTATTATTCTGCTGCACAAAATTATCTGCTCTTCCTGAGCTCCTCTATACTCCTCTATATAGTTCTTCCCTTTCCTAAAAAAGCACAGTCTTAATGAAAGAGAGTTTGAGAACAAATTGATAAAACAAGGGAGGGTCACATTAAAGTAGCTGTGTCTGTCAGCCTGCAGGAGATACTTTTGTATCTTTATGAGAACAGGTAATTAATGGCATGTCGTAGACCAAAAATCAGTTTGACTGTAGCAAAAACAGTCCTCACAATTTTTCAGTTTTTATGCTTTCTGTTGTGCTTCTTACTTCACCTACAAGTGTACAGTGAGTTACATTTTTCTTTGTAATTTTTTGACTAAAATTGTATTTAGCTGTGATGGTAGATGTGCCAATATTTGTGAAGACTGCTATGAGACTAATTACCTTGGTTACAACCTGCTCTCTGGATCCAAAATAAAATGTGGGTAGATTTTCATATATGATATACTTTTTTTATGAAAATGATCATATACCAAGTAACTATGATGTGATGTATTATCTTTCTTTTCAATATAGCAGCAGATAACACTGTTTGTGTGTGTGCATCAATATGTAAGCATGTTTATGTAGGTGTACACAAGTTTGAGAGTGTGTTACCTCATCGGCTATCTGGTCTGCGCGTGTCTGCAGGTCTGCCAGCTCATTGCGCATGTCTGATTCGTCGGCCATGATGACTGTTGAACTTTGACCTCAAACAAGAAAGGCTGTGACGGAGAGAGAGAGAGAGAGAGAGAGAGAGAGAGAGAGAGAGAGAGAGAGAGGGGTTAGTACACCAACAACACTACAAATTAAAGCTGTATGACAGATGCTTTGTACAGCATGTGACAGAGTGTTAGAAATAATCAGCGTTGAGATTGCAAACAGCCCTGCATTAAAACAACGCACAGGGTTGCCTTGGTAGCGGTGTGTTGCTTCAGGTACCAGTATGACATGAAATACAATCCAGGAAGTCCAGTTTGAGTAACACGTCTGTGAGTTTTGAGAAAGCTGTGATTTTTCCCGCAGAACTAAAGCACAGCTCCGATCGTTCAATATATACTGGCTGGTTGTGATGACGTGTGAGGTCGCTGAACTGCTTAACTGCTGAGATTCAGAATTCAAACAAATGAATAAATATTCATATTATCTTGGCTTTTTCTGTCCCCATCTGTTGACAGATTCAGCTTGAGGTTGGAGATGTTGTTCTATAACAGCAGGGTCCAAGTGTACTTCAGCAAAACAGTGACAAACTTTTTACACTAGACTTGACCTCTTTTCTGAACCCCGAAATTAACACTTGACAAAGCACCATATCACACTAACTAGAAGTAGTTTGTGGGGGGCAGGAATTACAGCTCATTGCAGGTAAGGTTCTTTGTGTTCCCTTTAAGGCTCATAGACAAGTTCCTGCTGTCAAAGTTGGCCAATGTTCAGGTAGGAAAGCTTTTGTCATCCCTGCTCAGTCACTTTCGACAGCACAGAAAAAGACCATCAACACAAGAGATGAATCAATGTTTTCAGATTTTGGGATACAAAAAGGGCACAGACTTGATGACTGAGCTAAATTAAATGGTGAAATGTTTACTTCATAAGCCCAAGCGATGCATAATTTACTGTTAAAAACACTGTGGTTAAATAGGTTCTGGTTTTGTTTATGGCCCCAGTCACGCACACAACCAGCCATGTGCATGTGCACCCAAAAACACACTGTCCATTGGGGAAAGATTGCTGCTATAGACACTGTGAGTTTAAACCTTCACCTTGCTGACCCCGAGTTTCATCCTCAGGGATCAACACTGAATCAAAATGAACGACGAGCTCTATCCCTCTAACAGTTTGAAGAAAAAGTAAGGACAGAGACAAGGGTCTATTTTTGTTCCTCTGATGTGCTGCCAGACAGTATTTCATATAGCCACACACAGTATGACTGGAGGTATGGTCCATGAAAAATGTATATGGCTGTAACTCTGCAGGCTGACAGAGCTACATGCTGCTGCTTGGCCATGGGACGAAGGATACGAAGGGAACCAGCTTAGTCCCTTTGTTCCCTTCATTCCTTCTGCCCCTCCTTCTGCCAGTGTTTCTCTGAACAATTAAGTCATTAATGAAGCAAATAATCTGATCTGGTCCAATCAGATGTCATTTATGCGTCTAATGTGTTTTTGTTTCTATTGCACAAATCATATTGAAGAAATTTTTATCTAATGTTGCTTGTTGCTGATATACATTTAACCACCCAGCAGCTTTCAGCTCTGAAATCATTAAAGCTTTATGTAATTTAATCTACTGCAATATACAGTGCAGCAATGTGACCAAGGGGCCGCTGACTTTTGGACTCAATCAGGTGCTGTGGCTGCAGGAGGAGACTGTCAGTTTGATTCATTTTGCTACGACCTAATAATCTTTCAAAACCCAGGTTTTCAGGAATAAAAGTGGAACATTTTTGTAACTGCAAAAACAGAAATATTCTAGGCTTACTTACCTTTAGCCTTACTATGACACTGTAAAACTCTATCTTTCTGGTAAAATAGCAAAACAGCTAGGAATTTTGTTGCTGTATCAGATTTTGGGAGCTAAAAAATTGGTTTGTTTGCTGAAGCACATCCATCAATCAGACCCTGTCACAAAGTATCTGAGGTGGATGGACACAAGGTCAGTTAGAGTCACAGCTGGATGTTTGATAAAGTATCTCAACGTGTCTGTCTGTCTGTCTGTCTGTCTGTCTGTGCCTCCATCCCGGCGGAGTTGTCAGGGTGGTTAATAATTGAACATGTGCCGGGAAAAGAAATGAAAAAAAAAAACTGCCTTTTCAAAGTGCTTTTCTCCTTCTTGCATGCCCTCTCTTCTCTTCTCTTCTCTGTGTGTGTGTGTGTGTGTGTGTGTGTGTGTGTGTGTGTGTGTGTGTGTGTGTGTGTGTGTGTGTGTGTGTGTGTGTGTGTGTTTGTGTGTGTGTGTGTTTTGTCTGCTATGCCTGGTGCACAGTTGCACTTTAAAATATTCATGATGACATTTTACATTTTAGCCATTTGGCTGATGCTGTAATCTAGAGCTTCTTACAATGGGTGCAACAGCAGAATAAGCTTCAGTTCATAGATCAGCTACATTACAAGTGAGTCATACAGAGGAGACATGGCTTTGTGTTGGGACGGAAAAACGCAGATGACCTTAGCAATAATCTGCCATGTTTTATATGGGACAAGAAACAGTTCCTCTGGTTATTTTATCAGCCAAACATTACTTTTTTTTAAAGTTGTAAATAACCGCTGAGATACAAATTGAAGTTTAGTCAAACTTAAATCCTGTCAGTTTGCAATCACTGTCTGAACACAGACCCAATTCATTTAGAGAAAAGTGTTTTATTTTTTTATTCAGGTTTTTATCGTATCTCTCTTCTCTGTTTAAGGGAATGGATATCAACCTTCAAAATGGCAACAAAGCAAGGCTGATCATATCCATTACCATGCTCAAATCATGCCCACTTGTTGACAGCATTCCCGTGGTTATGTTGTCAATGGTAACAGTATTAATGATCTAGTGATGCATCTGCACTCTTAACGTACTGAAAGGAAACATGGCACAGTACAGTTACAAACCGTTAACACTAGCAACAATAACTGAACTGAATATAACTAAACACTGTGGCATCTCACTCAACAATAACATTCAGACCTGTGCTCTCAAATGCTCTGTCTTTTCTTTTGCTGTTGCTGCTTACATGTTCCCTGTGTAATTCTCTTCTGCGTTATTGATCAGATGTTGATTGCTCATCTCTTTGCAGTGGAGCCGCTTCCTGTGAACGCACACACATACAGCACAGCTTCGTCTTCTCATTTCCTCTTATATTGACTGTGACCACTCTTTCTGCCATTGTCTGTTTCACTCAATCCATCAACAGTCTAACTCATCCTTTAACCAATTTGTCTTCATTATACTTAAAATAAATCAATATTTGTCAAAGTACATGTTGTGAGATTCTTTAACAATTAAATGTTCCAATCATATACTGTAACTTATTTGTATCTATTTTGGGTGATGTAAGTAAGGATATTTAGTCTTTATGATGCAATTAACTGTGTATTTGCTTGTATGCGGAGTATAGGAATAGTGTGTTCCAACAACTTGTCCCTGATTGGATAATCATTGGTCACCTGTGACCTAAAATCATCTTATCTCACCCATCAATATTGTGTATAATCACTGGATTTCTGTGCTCAACCCTCATATAGTCCCTCCATCAATAGCCCTGCTTCCAATAACACTCTCACTCTGAGTTAAGCATTGGCATGTAAACCATAGATTTACCCCACTGGACATCCATTCAGCACACTTGTTGGACTGACATGCATCTGATCAGTTTTACTACTTACAAATCAGATTAATTGGTGTTATAACGAGACATAAGCTTGGTCCCAAATCCATACTATATACTCAAAACAATGCAGTGGAAAACAATGCTAAGAGCTATATCATATCATATCTCCCGAGCAAGATAAAACAGCAAATTATATCATTTCATACGTGCAGCTATTACTCTTCGCGCACCAATGCAACAATCGAAGGTTGTACAGGCAGCTACCAGCATGAGTATAACATAGGGAGAGGGAAAGAATGGCCCTGTGTGTATGAAACTAAGCAGCACGCGCACAGAGCAGCCACAATGCGCCCGCGAGTGTCTGCTTTGCGAGCGGTGGAGGGCAGGTAAACTCTGCTCTCGAAGTTCATTTCTGCTCGCACAAGTGAAACTGACTTTTGATTGGTCAATGGGGTGAACCGACCAACAGACATTTTTTAAACATTCCTAGAGTGGCCAAAAAGTTCACTGGAGTATCTGTTCAAATGATTAGAGTAAATACACAAAGCACTACAGTGTACCAGCACCTACATTTGAAGAAAAACCTATTGATTTTACTTGTAACATCACTAAATATAGATTAACAAGAACACTTACTTTTTACAGCTTGTTTCATATTTGATCAATTGCACTTGCACATGACAAACCAGTTTATATGATGCTACCAGCTGTGGTTGCTAGGAGATTTGCAAATGGCACACAGACAAAACTGATAGGTCTGCATCATAATGTTTTCCTGGTGACACGTTAAAATGATCAGTACAATTATAAAGAAAAGTTTTAAATGTTTCTATTTCCAATCAGCGTTTTGAATGTTCATCGTTTTCTCTCTCCTCCTTCTCTGTCCATCCATAAACTCACTTCCTGTTTAACATGCTTGACATGTTTCATAGACAAACAGATACACACACTGCAGTTGAGCTGACATAACACAAGGTCTGGCCATCCCATCCCCCACCAGCGGCCCTGATAACTGTCACTCGTCTTGACTGACGTCTGCTGTATGGCCTGAACTGCCAGGCTCAGCCCGTGGAGAGATTAGAGTCAGCATGGAAAGAGGATTTACTCTCCACTGTTTTCTCTTTTCACTCTCTCACACACTTACTTCTCTAGCTATCTCCACACCCTCTCTGTCCATGAATGTATACAGTGTATGTCCAGAAACCAGAATGTAAGGGAGAGATTTAAGTAACAATCCATAACATTTACTGTACCTGCATACAAGTTTTTCTCATCTGTTGCAGACTAATGTACAGTTTGTGTTAGGTGGGTCTTTCCCAGGGCAAATCCTCTAGCTCACAGGAAGAGATACAACTTTTCTTAAAGGAAGGAGCATGAGCATGAGAGGCAATTATGGCTGAAATCTTACCACCTACAGAAACTCTCAATATATCAAAGGGATAAGGACAAAGTATAAAAAACATAATAAAATAATAATTATTGTTAAGGTATGTCTAGAAGTACAGAGCAAAAACACCACAAAGACAAATGCTTTCCATCCAAAAATGAGCAACAGATTCAAGCCTGATGGGAGAACATTGACATAAATGGAGACATTAAAGGGCAGCAATTAATTATTGATCAAAGTATTAAAAGCATTAATCCTTAAAGCTGTTAAAGGGAGATACAGAAACGGGATGAGAGGAGGTTTAGTACAATACCTCAACAATCAAAACAGGTACAGTAAGAAGAACCTGAACATAGCCGCATACTAACCATTTATTGTGCCAAAAAGAAGATGGAAATTGTTTAATAATTGGAATTCCCATCTGCCTCATTGAACAGTGAAAAGTCCAGCTGCTAATATGTGGACTTCTACGTTATTCTGAAATTATTTTTTTGGTTAAAAAGTCCAGAATTTGTTTCCATGGATGTTGTTTTCTGTCTCTGTTTGCTTCCCACTTTGAAAATCTCATCCATCGTCACGTCTTTTCTTTCCTACAAAACCATTTAGTATCAGAAGAACAAATAGGCTCCCATCATAACATACTGTGAAGATCATTTGAACTAGGTAAGTTTGTTTCATGTCGTGTGAATGAATAGAGCATGGTAGAACAGAGCAGCATACAGTTTTGGCACAGAGCTCCAGAAGGGGACTGGATTAGCACTGTCATGTCACGCTGACATGATTAACACACAGCTACACAGCCCCAATCGTGGAAGAATCGACAAGCTATTTCAGGCAACAAAGAAAAATCCTGTCAAAACATACAAATGGAAAATTCCACTCTGAAAACTGTGTACTGTGGACACCCAGTTGAAAATATAGCATGTGTATGTATTGTTCATTACTACAAAAAACTATTTATTACATACTGATATGACTGATTGATAAGGGAAACAGCCCTGCAGTTTTCTGTCACATTCATATAGCATCTATAGTACTTTATGTGCTTTCAGTGTATTCATGCATTAATATACTGTACAGTGATTGTATTGTACCTACTGATAATATGAAATGATTACTGAAGTGCATTTCATGGGACATATTCATGTGCTTGATTTCCTGTTTCAATAGGATGTCATGTGTGACATAACACAAACACAAGTTGAGGATAAAAGGGCTCTTGGATTGGATAGGAGAGGCAGATGGTTTTTGTTTGGATCTACTTGAACAGGTCAGGATAAGGTCACTATTAAAAACCCTATCATCAGCTCCTCTACTGTTTGGTAGAGAATATTTTTTAAATGTGATATCTTGAGTCTTGAGTTGTACTTAAAGAGATATTTTGCTGATATATGTAATAATCAAGCTCTGTGCCCTGGCAGTGTGTTTAGATGAATGGTTTGGCTTCTCTCCGTGGCGCCAGGGCACAGAGCTCCCCGCAGAGCAGCGAAGGTCTGCCAAGATCTGCCGGAGGACGTGAAACGCACCGCTGCTCCGCTCCTGTGTGCTTTGGCATCCCGGACAGAGGCCAAACACCATTCATCTAAACACAGCGCCCACACAAAGATGACACAGAGCTAGATCAGAATTGGAAAAGTATCCCTTTAACTCAACATAATTAAGCAATCTCTACATCTCTAGCACTTGGTTGAAGCATGTTATGCCCTCCCCCCAACACACACACACACACACACACACAAACAAAGCATCTACCAAATAAAGTATTTCTGTAGGTCTGGGTCTTGTTAACATCAGCCTTAAGAGAAAAGTATGAAGATAAGTCATGATATATTTAAGAGATGTTATAAAAATGCTATTTTTACAGTAATTCTCCTTTGAAAGAATTAATGAAAAAGCCTGGATGAAGGTGAAATACAAAGAAGGAAATTTACTGGCTTAGTCTGCATTTAGGAGCAATTCAGTTGAGATGCAGGATAAAAAAGATACACTTGTTTAGCATCCGTCACACAGGCTCACTGTCAAGCTGTTGTGATTAACTGCCTCGACTCTGAACCAAACAGACTGCTATCAATCATGTGTTCAGTTGAGATGAACAATGTTTGTGAAGGAAATAGGACATCAGGACACTCTGGTTACACAGAAATTCACAGTCAGGGAAACCAGGTCAGCTTGTCACTTGTTCAGTTGTATTTTTTTTCATGGGTTTATAGAAGCACTAACCTAAATCTGGGGAGATTTTCAGGATAACTGGTGCACTTTCCTCTCTCTTTCTTGCATTTGTTTTTGCAGATTAGTTGGAGAGGAATGTGCCAAATGAGACGGTGGGCACAGCGTGACTGAAAATTACCATTGCTATTTCTGTAACGCTCCTTTTCTTTGTATAATTGCGAGCAAATCTGGTTGTGTAGAATTGAACAGCACAAAAGTGAACCCAGTGCAGCCAGTGGATTTCTGGAGAGGCAACCATTTACCCTACAATAAGAACATACGTGCATGGAGGAGTAGTAATAGACAGCTAAATAGATTTCAACACAATGGCATTTCTTTAGTCTTTTTCTTGCACCTCTTATCTCAGCAGTGTTGCACAAAAATAAAAGAGGTGACATATTAATGATTTTGAATTAAGACAGCGCAGAATTGTCTTTGCAGAACATTTAAAGGGGAACTATGTCCATTTTCAAAATATTTCATACATGTTATTCGTATGGTCTAAGACAGTCAAAAAATATTAGTAAACAGGCACAACTCTCTCCCAGAGTGGTAAACTCAAATTTGTGATGTCATCAAGTATTATTATTATATAGTCTGGAACTGCTCCATAGATAATTAATTTGGAAAGACACTATACTATACTACCATATTTTGTTACCATATGAAACACACATTTCGTATGACTTAATCCTGTTTGAACCAGTTACACACTGCTGTTGCCAACCTAAAACACAATTCTACTTCTCAGTGATTAGAGTACTGTAAATGAAGTACACGGAGAAAGTGCAAATATACAATAAGTTCACCAAACACTACCAATGGTGCAGACTGAGGAAAATATCATTGATTTCTCTCCATATACCCAAATCAGTCAACACGTCAACATGGAGCATCACAACAACATGTCCCAGTTTTCATACAGCTACTACAGTAGTGTGCATACCACTGTTAGCTCAGCAAACAACAGACACACATAAAATACTGGATCCAGTACAGGTTACAATTACAGTAATAAAAAAAAAAAAGATCTGAAAAAAAACTGAAAATACAGTACAGAAAATACTAGACTTACCTGCTGCATTTTCATAGTGCTTAAACCTGATTGGTGTGTCTACAATTAAGCAATCATGTGTTGGCGTACCTGATGGCTGTGTTCCACAGATCGGCTCATAGGTGTGGTCATTTGACAGTCAGCGCTTTGGAATTGCAAGGAAGTGACATCATGATATACTTCTGTGTCTAATGTATACAAGTGTGTAAATCACAGTGTGTATTTTTTTGCAAAACGTGTGAGGCTGACATTGTGCTGATAGTGGTGCACATCTGGGCCGATGATTTGCTCCTTGAGTGTAAAGTTTTGATAACTGTGTAATACTTTTGATTTCACTGTGTGAGCAATTCGGCAAAAACTGTAACCAGTGGGAAAATGTCCTCACCATGGCATAGTATATGGGTACATTTTGTGTTTCAGAACTGAGAACACTTCAATAGAATAAAGCTTATTTGGATATAAAAAAACTAACAATCTTATTTACATTGTTGCGTAAATAACATATTGTGTGCACTGTGTTTATGTCTTTGTCAGCATACTGTGTATGTGGTAGCAAACCAGTTTCCCCTTTGGAGATTAATAATGTTAATCCTATCCCATCCTGTGGGTCAACAGAATCCGTCCCCCATCCATTGTCTATGGAGCAGCTCCAGACAGGTGTGAGGTGGGGGTTGCTTCTCTGGTTTCTGGCTTTGAGAGAGAGCTCATGTTCACAAATATTGACAGAACTTGCCTAGGCCATAGAAATAACATATTTGAATTCTTAATTTAAGTGTTGTTACTCTTTAACATCCTCTTATTCCCTCACTCCCTCCTCTATTTGCAACAGATTTGACCTCCTGTCTTCCATCTATCTTATCTTTTCTCTTGAAGATTAGTACAACCAGACTGCAGCTTCAAACTTTATTATAATGGCTTTTAATAATCTCTGTAATTATAACACAGACATGCCACCAATGCGTACTTTGTCTCTTCTGTCCATTTAAACTTAAAGTGAAGGAGACTGCAGACTTACTATGTCACACTATGTGTGTGTGTGTGTGTGTGTGTGTGTGCATGCGTGCGTGCGTGCGTGCGTGAGTGCGTGCGTGCGTGCGTGTGTGTCTGTGTGTTGGAGGGTCTAACACAAAGCAGAACCATGTTTCATTATTCACTGGATGGAGGCAGATCAATGCAACAGCAATATGTCTGTATGTGAGACAGCCTGAGTACATACAGCACATACAGTGTGTGTGTTTACAGGAGCAAGTGTGTTTCAGTACACACCCGCACATGCACATGTGGCTGTTCATATGCATGTGTTGTACACATGTACAGTATCTGGTCTTGTTTTTTATTTTGTATTGTTCTATCCTATCCAGCTGTTCATTATTATTGCAGCAGTTGGCCTCAGATTACATTATTTATTTTCATAGGTTTTTCTCATTTAATGGACCTAATAATACCACTGTGACCACCTGGGGTCCCGACCCGGTTTAACAGAAGAAATGCAACACAAAAAGCATTAAAGTGATGGTTCGGAGTAATTTCACCCTAGGGTCCTTTGCACCATGACCTCGAGCCAAACACCCCCCCAGAAGCTTTTTTCACCTGGGTCTAACATTGGACGAGTTAGCGTGATCAGCTGAATAGCTTAGTGCAGGCGCTAATGGATCCACGTTTGTATTTTGTAAATGACCCCACTAATAATGCCCGAAATGATACCAAACTTCTACACTAGTACAAATAGGTTATGCACTCATAAAACGATGGATGTTAAGGCTGTAAGTACACCAGGAGTTTATTTAAATAACACTTGCCTGTTGGCTTCTGCTCTCTGCTGCTACACGCAGTAAGGGCCGATTACAAATTACAACACCAAAAAGAGATACAACAAAAATATGTATTAATTTAATGATTAAATAAGGTAATGTCTCCAAACTTACCTCAATTATAACTTGTCTCCAGCTAGTTATACTACAGCACTTTTAAAAAAACTGTTAAATTAATGAATATTTTTGTCATGGTGCAAAGGACCCTAGGGTGAAATTACTCCGAACCATCACTTTAAGAAGCAAGGCTAAATGGTTCAAAATATGCATGTTTACATAATACTACCGCAGATTGTAGTTGCAAAGACATTTGACATTGTATGTTGTATACATGAGCAAATCACATGATCACGTTCATGCAAAACATTTGGATTTTTAGATCTTCTGGTGCTCAACCCAATATTCTTTTGCATCAAATATTTTACACAACTGAGAACCAGAAATGCACCATCAGTACAATCTCAACACTACAAACATATGTTTGCCTGCCATAGGGATTATAGAATATATTTAGGCACAATAATCAGTGCGTTTACATGCAGTTTAAAAAATGATTATATTCGGGTTAAGGCAATAACCCAATTTCTCAAACACCAAGTAAACACCTTACCCCGGTTAAAATCGGAGTTCTCATAACCCGGTTAACGACTCCTTCAGTAACCGGGGTATTCCTCCATGTATACACCTTAACATAGGCTATTGGTTTGAGCTTCAACTGCACCTCCCCACTCCACTGGAGTGGTTTTTAAACAGGACATAATCCATCAGCGTGCTGTGAGTCGTAGTCGTTGCTATGACACCATACAACAAAACAGCGTTGCCCGAATCAGGGCCAAGAACCTGCGGTCCATCTGTTTACTCCCCGCCGAGGCCTAGTCCCCAGGAATAGCACCACACTTTGATGCAACCATGGGCTTAGCGACCAACGGTGGAATCACAACGTCTGGCAACCCGCTGGCCTAGGAAGACTTTTCCAGTAACGTTACTGTTAGTTAGCCAACGAAGTTAGCTTGCTAATTCCACCGGACACTGGTTACAGATAACCTTATAATGACCCAAACAATCATCTGGTGGGAACACGTGTTCCGTCCTAGAGTTACTCCCGCCTTCTTACTAACCCATGTCCTACTGTAATGCACCATGAAAGAAGAGGCAAACAACTAAATTCAAAAATGGTTTTATGTACACTGTTTACATGAAAGCTATAAGCTATCTGACTGTCTGAGCTACCCTGTGCTGCCTTGATCTGATTCTTTCTAGTATTTGTTGCAGTCAAAATACTTTATTAGATCACACACACACACACACACACACACACATATGTGTAAGACTGCAGATCCTACTCTTACACTGGAAAACACTTCCCCTGGCAACAATTACTTACACATGTAAACACACATACACACACTAGCATGCTCTTGCATGCACTCCTATATCCAGGGTCATAGCACAAGACCCTGGGCCCTATGCATAGGCAGTCCTGATGGGCCCCCATGTTCCTCAACACCCCCCCAACCAAAAATAAATAAATAAAATAAATAATAATCAGGCCTCTGTACACATGAATCTGTAGGCCTAGATGTTTATAGGGTAATAACTATTAACTGTAATGCTTAGAGTAGCCAACATTCTCTAGCCTACTTTACTGTGGTTACTACTACATTTTGTTTGTTTTCTCTGTACCTTTACTTGCCAGCCTGCGTACTATGGTGTCTCTCTGATCATCTTTTAATTTATCTGGCCATAGTCCTGGATCCTCTGGCAAAAACTGGTCGGCACTGCTCTGCCTACTTTCCAGTTCCTCATCTCTCATTTCCACACTGTGCTCAGAGCTCCCTGCTGTCTTCACTCCCATCATCCTCAATCACATCTTCTCTGTCATCTTTCTCTATGAAGGATACATCTGATATTAACCTCTTATCCTAATTGTAACCTAATATAATAAAACACACTAAGATGTTAGTGTTACTTAACACCTTTCAGTCAAAATGGCTAAACATGGTTTGCTTTAATTTTGATATAAGCTCACCTTGTCTGAAATCCAAAGAGGAGGCTGAGGGGTCTGTTGCTACTCCACTCCCTGGTGGGACAGTTTCTGAAACTGAAGGCCATGGGTTCCACAGTGTTAACATCTGCTTCTGTTGACATGATATGTATCTACCGATGAGCTACCAAGCTACCTATGACACTGATTAGCCTATTATTGCTAATTATAGACATTATAGCTTATTCATTTAAAATGAAACATGTTTTAAATTAGGCTATTAGGTGTGTTATATGCAAACAGCATTGTTAGTGTAGTTTATTTATTTAGCCTTTACCTCAGATTACATGTATAACCAAATTATCATTTGAAAGTATATGTTCTGCTCTTTATATGGGTTGTCTCAGTCCGTTTTTAGCACTAACGGTCACGGAGATATTCAAGCAGTTTAGCACCATGGATTTCGTTTTCTAGTTTGTGCTCACCTTTCTTTGAAAATAAGTCAGTTACCAATTGTTTCCCCTCATTTTGTTTTCTCTCCTTCTCCTGTCTTTCCTTTCTTTTTGGTAGCCTAATTTGGCTTTCTTTGAGAAAGACATTTACAGCAGAAGTTTGCGCTCCACCAGATGCTCAACTCAGAGTGATAGAGAAAGACAAACTAAATGTGTGCAGATGGACTACACCATTTGGCGCATTTACAAGGGGTGGGTGAGACCTTAGATAGACTTTTTTTGTATACAAAATGTAGTCAGTCAATCAACCAAGTTATTCAGCCAAAACACTAACTTTACATTTCATCTGACATGTTTAAGGAAATGTAATTAGGAATGAAAATATCCAGGTGAAATAAAATATATTCCAGACTTTTCAAGGGCCCTCTCTCCCCTTGGGTCCTGGTAATCAGTTTAGGTTTTACCCCCAGTCCGACGCCCCTGCCTATATCCACTAATGCCCTTTCAGTCTGTCAGACGACTTTTTCTTTCTGGTCAGCATCAAGCAGAGCAACACACACATAAATATAGATATATCAAACCTGTCATACAGACTCCGGAGGGTAAGATACCTTGCTACACTTATATAACATCATCATCATGAACTTGCAATAATAATATTACTTGCGATAAATAAAACAAATATTAAATATGAAACTCATTTCTGCCTCTGCTGCTTTCAGTATACTGCCAAAATACAACAAATTGCTTGTTGAATTAAAATAATAATAATAATAATAATAATTTCACATTATTTCCTGGAGCCTATGTTTCTACCCTGTCTCCCACAAACATAATCATTGCCTGGATTATGTTAAGAGGCAACAATATGTTTTTTTTTTATGAATGAAGTGCTACATTTATGTACCGCGCTGAAGTTGCAGGGACTTAGATAAGGTGGATGGTGGTTGACAAAGTGCAGCACTTTGACACCAGAGTCTGAGGTTTGTATCCTTAATCTTATCTGTGGTTTGGTTTAGGAAACAAAAGCACTTTGGTTAAGGTTAGAAAATACTGTGGTTTGTGGTGCTTTTTCTGTATAAACTGTACTGTATAAGCAAATATTTTATAGCAAGACCGGATATATTGGCACATATGTTAATTAACAACATAGAAAACATAGTTTGTTGTGTCACTGTTGATTAATTATTCAATTACTGAAACAGAACATTTATTAGGTCTATGGCTAAAAGAAAATATTATTTCAGTCATGTTTTCTACTTCCATTACAAGCAGACAAAATGTTTTCACAGTCACAAACCAACACACACATATACTGTACCTCCATGCTGACCTATAAGCATTAAACACATGCCAAGACGGGACTGGGCCAGAGAGCATGATGGGAGCCTGAGGGCTGAACTATTCAGACAGAACACCCACCACTTCATGCCTGACTGCTAATATACTATAAGTGTACCAACATCCTCACACACATGCACAAACAGTCTTAATTTTTACGTTAATCTTGATCGCTATAGATATGCGAGTACTTTCGATTGAAAACCCCGACCTGGATCGGTCCTAGCAAACTGGAGTTGCTGCAGCTACGTCTACGAGCTTCCACTGAGCTAAAACGGCAGTTGTCGGGGCAGGTTTTAGAGTGCCTTTGTGCCTTTTAACCAGGGATGGGAAGTAACAAAGTACAAATACTTCGTTAAATCAGTAAAATAAATAAATCAGTTGAGATGGTGTGTGTGCGTCCTTGAGAACTGTAAGTCGTATAACTTACTATAACTAACTCAGTTAATTTAAGTCTGTTGTTGTATTGGTCTATAGTTCTTAAAGTAAGTTAGCTAGTGATTTTGTTGTTTGTGTTTACCTGTTAGCTAGGTTCAACCCGTTCTCATTCCGAACTCGTAAAATAAGTACGTTTGGTCAGTGGCCTTCAGCGTCTGATGCGACGAAAAAGGCACCCTTCGGCGTATTTGTGTAACGTACTGGGGAGAGCCGCAGTCGGATGAGATTTAGTGAGTGGTATGTAAGGGGAATTGCTGCATAAGGACGTTGGTTGGGGTGGTGGATGGGTAAAACACCGGATTTTCACTCAAGAGACTCGGGAGTTTCAAATAATTTCACTGGAGTTACCGTTATTATTTTTCGCGTCATCAATACCAAATTCAATCTAATTGGATCTAACTGGATGGGAATATACTGTACGTTGCACTTGATGCAGCGACTCGACAGATTCGGCTGCATTCATTTGCGGCAAATCATTGTGGCTTGATGGTGGTAACGTTAGCACTAGTAATATGGATGTTTGTTTGTTGTCTGTTTAGTAATTCATATTGAATCCTTTATTTTCATTCCAGAAGCCATATTTGAGCACACACACATACATGTAGATTCCTTTAAATGTTAAGGGGAAGATTAAAAAAGAGAAACTGGATCTGTGAATTCTATCTTACTACTCAGTCAGGATCTTATTAACCTGGAGTCCCAGTCTCTGTCCCAGTAATCATATATGTCATGTTTTAGGCCTATTGGCAGATAGCCATTTAAAATGTAGCCAATGGCATAAAAAGAGTCCACTGAAGTTTCTCAGATACCACTCTAGTTAGATTTGTGTGGTTCAGGCAGCTTTTCATAAAAAATGGTATTCATTCGCAAGGCTACTTTTCCTTTTATACTAATTTCCAAGCATGTACTTTGTTACTTTTACTTGAGTAAAGAAGTTAAATTAGTACTTCTACTTTTACCAGAGTATTTTAAAAAAACAAATATCTGTACTTCTACTTGAGTACGGGAAGTGAGTACTTTTGCCATCTCTGCTCTTAACAGACACAAAAGCAATTAATATGTCTGTGCAACATGAACAGGGCCCTTACGTGACAACAAGATGCATTTTCAACTCAGACATTGTTTAAATTCACCTACCCTGCCTCGATCCTGCCGGTGGGTAGCTTGGCCTGTCTAGTTAGCTGCTAGCTGTTAGCTGCTAGCTGCCGTCTGCGATAAGTGTGTTCAGCCAGGCTTTTGTGAAAATCATCACGCAGCAGTTCCCTGTGTATTTGTAGCTCATCCATTTTGTGTGTGATCGATCTGGTGTTGGTGAGTAGGAGGTTTGGTGTCTATCTGTGTGGTAGTTCCCTTAGCAAGGCTAGCAGCCTTCGTCCCTGCCTTCCTCGCCTCCTGCAGCCGACAAAAAAACCCTGAGCGCCCGGTGGTCTGGTGGATGTCCTCCAGAGGACAGATCATGCCTTTGCAGCGAAAATTTTTAGTTTATTTCCCCCTCCAAAATAGGTAATTGAGCACTGTAGTGGTTATGACCATATCAGTGACTATGTAACTACATGGAAACACAGTAATGCACAGTAATAGCGTTACTGAAGGCTAGCTTTAGCCTCGTGCTGTCTCCTGGGAATTCAGTTGTAACAGGAAAAGGTAAACAGTAGTGTGCAGATCGGAGCGTAGTGTGTGAAGAGTGGAGAGCAGAGTTGTTCACAAGGGAAGAAGCTTGGAGTAACGTAACTATGGAGACTATAGCAGATATACGGAACACACGGAAGAGTTGAGATTGATGGTCGCCCTTATTTATTCGAACTCGAGTATACAGACAAAGAACTAGCCTCACAAGAGTTGGAAAGAACCAGACAGACAGAGGGGCAACAGGCAGATGAAGCAGCTGCTCCAAGCACAAGCTTATCACTGTGCAAGCCACAGACATCATTTATCCCGTTTCCATGTAGTTACATAGTCAGCAGAGGTGTATAGTCCAGGTGCCAGAAAGTAGAAATCCTGTCCAGCAGCTGTCCCAACCATCACTAAACCACCTCCTCTACCAGGTAGATGAGCTCGTTAGTGAAAACACCTGTTCTAGATGTAGAGGCAGATCCAAAAACATGGCAGGATTTTTACTTTCTGGCACCTGGACTATACACCTCTGATAGTCAGTGATATGGTAAGCGCATCTTGTTGTCACGTAAGGGCCCTGTTCATGTGGCACAGACATTTTAATTGCATTTTGTGTCTGTTAAGAGGCACAAAGGCACTCTAAAACCTGCCCCGACAACTGCCGTTTTAGCTCAGTGGAAGCTCGTAGACGTAGCTGCAGCAACTCCAGTTTGCTAGGACCGATCCAGGTCGGGGGGTTTTCAATCGAAAGTACTTGCATATCTATAGCGATCAAGATTAACGTAAAAATTGGGTGGAATTCTCCTTTAACAAAATGTACTTGAGCCAGGGCTATGAGTCATTTTATTATTCACACATTCAATTCTACTAGTATTCAGTAACCCATCAAAAAGATAAAACTAAGTTTTAAGATATAACTACTTTAAAATTCAAAGCAGGTAGGTCAGATGTTCAGAGAACAGCTTGATAATCGAGCCTTCTGATTTCCATCCAGGTTGACCACAGTGGTTGAATGTAAATGGAAGGTAGGAAAAGCTCATACAGTGCTGGTTTTCTGCCCACAGCAACACCTGCAGTGGCAATATGGCCTGGCCGAATTAAAACATTCCCTATGGAGAGACAGGAAGGACACACAGAGGGAAATCTGCTGTGGAATATCACTGAGGAAATCAGATACATGCCTGAGAATGTTATTTTGGTGCTATTTTCCAGTGAAATGCTACTAAAATGAACATATTAGCTGTTATAACCCCCAAAACACTTTAATACTGCAAAACCTTTGCACACATAATTACTAGGGGTGGTACGGTTCATGAAAAAACATCCGAACCGCTCGGTCTGTTTGTCTCAGTTCGGAGCATGTGTGTGCCGCACAGTTCGACGCATGCGCAATGTAGCCTCGTGCCCATCAGGTGCCCCGTATGTGACCTCAGACAGTGCGTTTCCCTTTCGCGCGAAAGAAGAGGTGCGGACAAGTTACCAACAAAACGTACAGCGAAAGATCGTGCAAAACATTTCAGGCCGTCCTGCCAACCTGTATACTTTTTAACATCAATGTACTGTAACGTTTTTTCACTCTAAAGTCGCTGACGCGGCTGCTGTTTAGATCCTGTCGGGCCTCTGCAGCGGGCGGGGCTGCTCAGTTCTCCCCGCGACTGACGCGCGCACACACAAAAACACACACAGTGGATTGTTATTGTAAGTGCAATGATAAGTTAAAGTCCAATAAGAACTTTATCAAACCGTATGACTGTGTTCCAGCCCAGGCCAAGATAGGATATTAACTAACAATGTAAACTGTTTTTATGTTTAACGTATTCTGACTTATAGACAGAGCTTTAAGAGTTCCTCTCTTTTTCTTTTAAAAGATACATTTTTGTAAGAGCTACACTGAAGTTGGCAGTTTGATAAATGCAAGTTATTTCAATTGATATTCTGTAATATTTCAATCTTCATGTGCTAAAAAGGCACATAAGTTCCTGTAGATGACAATACACATTCTCCTTTTTTTTTGCCAAATAAATGAAAAGCATGTTGAAATCACGACAATGTCTTCCCTCTTGCTGTATCAAAATCTCAGCTAGCTTTCCTCAGAGAGGGTCCCAATAATGTGCTTAAAGTCAAGTTTGTGCATGATTACATGATATAACTATATAATTATTTAATACTGTATCCTACATTGTGGATAATTAAGCTATATATCATATGCTGAAGTATATTTCTGGAGTGTTAAAGATAAAACAAAAAATAACAAGAACCGTACAGAACCGAAAACCGTGACCCTAAAACCATGATACAAATCGAATCGTGGTTTTTGTGAACCGTACCACCCCTAATAATTACACACCCTGTGGACTCATGTTCTGGCTAAACTGTCCTGTAACACTATGATTCTAACAGAATAAGTGCATGCAGCTGCCACTCAGCGACTGAGCAAAGAGGTACAAGTTCACAACCTGACCACCTGGCAGTGAGTGTAAAAATGCACCATTTAAGATGCCCACCTTCGCTGTGACGTAGAATTATGAGACCCAAATGACAAATGGTTCCCATCATTCAGCCATTTTTTTGTCTCAGATGAGGAGGAATGATGGAGCAGATTGCATTTCTGATATTTCCTAGTTATATAATCCAAATGAGGACAGACAGAGACAGGCAGATTAACCAGAGAAATGAACGGACAGTAAGACATGTGCAGAGGTGGAGTGGTCAGTCAGTCAGAAAGGAAGAAAATACAAATTTAACTACACATTAAAACTTTTTAGAAACAGTTTTGAATTGTCTTTAGAAGGATAATAACAGCAGACCCTTTATAAAATGATGCATCTAGCATCTGGAGCCACCTACAGACATCTTCAGATGTTATGATCTGTCAATATGCTCACAATAAATTAGGCCGAATGATGTGTGCAGGCACATAAATATGCAGGCAGGGAAACATGGCGGTGTGGGATGTACAGGAGATTCAAAGCAATCATCTGTGGCCTGCAGGGGATAATCACTGCAAAGCCCCACTGTCCCATTCACTGAGGATAAAACCCACTGGATTAATCTGTAGGCCTACAGGATACACACAAATACACACACACACACAAATTCCTCACAATTACATAACACATGGACCACTCTCGCTCTTTTACTTTCCCTCCCTTTCCCTTTTCTTTTACATTCACAGCCTCTCTCTCTCACTTCCTGCTCCCACTAGCAAGCACAAAACCTAAAGTGCACACAAATACACAAACACACACGCAGTCTCCACCACCCCCTCCTTTCCACTGTTTCTTCTCGTCCCACTTGCACACATTCAAATAGACACCTGTCAACATGCTGCACTTTACATGCTGTTGATTTATACACACACACACACATACATACATAGTGCTGACAGGCGCCTATAGTACATATTAAAATAGATATAGGTGCACATACACATACATTCATATGATATACAGGACGAAGAAAGTTAAAAACTATTGTTAATTGTGCACACAGTACTGCATATGCTGAAATACACGCACACACACACGCACACACACACACACACGCACACACACACACACACACACACACACACACACACACACACACTAAGGGTAAGAGAGGGAGTTGATGAGCACCCCTACAGAGTGTAGTTCCTGTGCCAGAGGATTCAGGTAATTATAGATCTGCCATGTCATCCTGATCAATAAGAGGGGATATACAGTACATATCACAATTTCAAATATCTGAAATGATCAATTTTTTCGATGGAGTATCAGGATCAGAATACAGAGTCGGGTTAGTCAGTGCAATAAACTATTTATGTATCTGGGTTAGGGTTAGGTGTCTATGGTTCGCACAAACTCGAAAAAAACTAGATACACCAAAATGCATTGTGTGTAAAAGCATTCCTCTATGGCACTACTAGTGGTCAAAAACTCTAGCGTAACTTAAAAAAGTAAAAAAAAGAATATATACTTTATTAAACCCACAAGGGGAAATAAAAAATTATTTGTTACATATATTCACACACACATTCTGTATGGAGAGATGTCAGAGCGAGGGAGCTGCTTCACAGGATGGGTCCCCGAGGAGTTGGGGGTTCGGTGCCTTGCTCAGGAGGTCATCTGGTACCTCTTCATGGACTGAGCTACTGCCGCCCCCAGTTACATTACGTTGTCAGAGATTTGTTAAAGTCATTTTTTTGCAAGTTACAAGAAAGTCTCAAGCCCAAAATCCTACATTTTGTTTCAAGTCCTAATCAAGTATGTTTCTTTACTGCAGGTCTACACTGCCAAGCTGCAACTTGATTGCACACTTTTTACTGAGATCATTTTAAATCTTCACACTTGGGAAGGTATATAAAGTAATTCCAAGTCAAAAGGCTAAAGTCTAAAGACATGAGTATTAAAGTCCACACCTCTGTAAGTAGCACAACTGATTTAAGTTTAAGTACACACTGTGTGGGTGAGACCAAAACATCCTGCAGGGCTGCTAAAAGCATCTGCCCATCCCAGAGAAAATGGAATTAACGAAAGATGACAAACAACAAGTCTATTTTGATGAATGATGTGCCATTCACACATTAACAGGTTTTAAGAGTGCATGTGCAAAACCTGAATGTGTATATAAAAATCCCACATGGTAAGAAAGGCAGCAGTTGCCAAGAACGGACTGCAAATGTAATCCCCCTACTCATTTTATTAATGAAACCTTATAAGTGAGCAACATGCACTGAAGAAGATTCTGATCACAGTGCCTTCTTGGAGACTACTGTTCCTTGGATATTACAAGGAGAGTGCAAAGAGAATAAGATGAATAAATAACAAGGGGAATAAATTAAACTGTGTTACTGTTTGTGTGTATGCCTGTGTGTTTTGTTTTCAACAGATGTACAGTAGCAGGAGGCTGGTGGTAATTTCTCACCATTCTGTGAGCAGGGTGATGGGTTGGTAAGTGATGCGTGTTGAGGTGGGAGAGAGGGGGAGGATGGGGGAGAAGCGTTGTGATAGTTGGGGCAGGAACCATTTTCTCAGCAGGAAACCATGTATTTGTGCACCCTGGGTTCATGTTCATGTACAGAGAATGAGTGACACCCACCTGTTTCAACTGCAGCCTGAACAAACGAAAATCACCACTTCCCAAACTAACCAAGTTTTATGACACGCCAAGCCTTCTCCAACACGTTAGCAGCTAGCTATGTTTAGGACAAAACTGTTGACTTTCAAAGTGCCTGATAGAGTAGAATAACTCACCAGCTTCAGCCAGACTTCACATAATTCAATGTGTACATTATACACATTGTACTCACAGAATCTTCTTTTACTATACAATCAATTAAATGCTGATTTAAGTGATATTTATGGTCTAACTTCTTCACTAAATCTTTTCTGTTAAACTGGTACAGAAATCGTGAAATAACTTATTAAAAAGTTGAACGAGGTTGGATGTGCTTACCTTGGCTGCGATATACATATATACAGTATAAGTGCATTGTGGTCTTTTCTTGTCCTTATTAAAGTATCTATCTGTTTAGTATATCGATCTGTTCTGGTTACAAATAACATGACACACACATGTTGGTCTGCTTAAGAGTCGGACTGAGCTCTTTGTCCTCGCTGATATTAACACTTTTACGCTGGCAGGGCGGGAAGCCAGGAGGGCCAAAAGTTTGTTCAATATATATATGTTCCTGTATCCCCACATGAAGACAGACACAGGAACACAACTGTTGCTAAACCTTTGGTGTGCCAAAAACAACAACAACAACAACAACAGTGCTCTAGCCTTTTGCTTTCACAAAGTACACACCTATACCCACAACACAGATAGATAGATAGATAGATAGATAGATAGATAGATAGATAGATAGATAGATAGATAGATAGATAGATAGATAGATAGATAGATAGAGTTGAAACCAGATATTTACATACACTTAAAAAAAAAACACACAAAACATTTATTTCTTTACTGTCATACATTAAATCCGAGTAAACTTTTTCTGTTTTAGATCAATACATATTAACATATTTTTTGCATTTGTTAAATGTCAGAATCGAGCGAGGGAGAATTTTTATGTATTTTTTTTATCACTTTCATCAAAGTCAGAAGTATACATACACTTCCTTAGTATTTGGTAGAATTGCCCAGAAACTGTTTCACTTGGGCCAAACGTTTTGGGTATCCTTCCACAAGCTTTCTGCAATAGTTTGCTGGAATTTTGGCCCACTCCTCTTGACAGAACTGTGGATGCATATAAAGGCACACCTCAAACACAGAGCCTCTTTCTTTGACATCATGGGAAAATCAAGAGAAATCAACCAAGACATCAGGAAAAGAATTGTGGACCTCCACAAGTGTGGCTCATCCTTAGGTGCAATTTCCAGATGCCTGAAGGTCCCACGTTCATCTGTTCAGACAATAATACGCAAGTATAAAAAACATGGGAATGTACAACCATCATACCGCTCAGAAAAGAGACGGATTCTGAGTCCCAGAGATGAACGTTTTTTGGTGCGAAATGTGCGAATCAATCCCAGGACAACAGCAAAAGACCTTGTGAAGATGCTAGCTGAAACTGGTAAGTCATTATCCACAGTAAACGAGTCCTGTACCACCATGAGCTAAAAGGTTACTCTGGGAGAAGAAAGACATTACTTCAAAACCACCATAAAAAAGCCAGACTACAGTTTGCAACTGCACATGGGGACAAAAATCTTAATTTCTGGAGACATGTCCTGTGGTCTGACGAAACTAAAATTGAACTGTTCGGCCATAATGATAAACGGTATATTTGGAGGAAAAAGGACGAAGCTTTGAAGCCTCAGAACACCATCCCAACTGTGAAGTATGGGGGTGGTAGTATAATGTTGTGGGGCTGCTTTGCTGCAGAAGGGACTGGTGCACTTCACAAAATAGATGGCATCATGAGAAAAGAAAATTTTGTTGATATATTGAAGCAACATCTGAAGACATCAGCCAGGAAGTTAAAGCTTGGGCGCAAATAGGTCTTCCAAATGGACAATGACCCCACGCATACCTCCAAATTAGTTACAAAGTGGCTTAAGGACAACAAAGTCAATGTATTGGAGTGGCCATCACAAAGCCCTGATCTCAATCCCATAGAACATTTGTGGGTAGCACTGAAAAGGCAAACTATTGTAGAAAGCTTGTGGAAGGATACCCAAAACGTTTGGCCCAAGTGAAACAGTTTCTGGGCAATTCTACCAAATACTAAGGACGTGTATGTATACTTCTGACTTTGATGAAAGTGATAAAAAAAAAAAAAAAAAAATTCTCCCTCGCTCGATTCTGACATTTAACAAATGCAAAAAATATGTTAATATGTATTGATCTAAAACAGAAAAAGTTTACTCTGATTTAATGTATGACAGTAAAGAAATAAATGTTTTGTGGTTTTTTGAAGTGTATGTAAATATCTGGTTTCAACTGTATGTAGGGCAGGGCTGCAAACTAACTAGGGCTGAAACGATTCCTCGAATAACTCGAATAATTCGATTACAAAAAATCCTCGATGCAAAATGACTCCCTCGAAGCTTCGTTAAATCAATGTTACCAACGTTGTATCGCTGACGGACGGTGTTTCCGCACGGAGCATTATTACTGTCGCACAGACGCGGCTCAGTCTGCTGCTGGCGACCAAGGGGGTAAGCTTCGCTTCAGAACTCGAACCTCCTATGGCTCCATTTTGACCATACAAAGAGATCACCTCCCGTTAGCATTCCACTGACTAGCATACATTTTGGCGCCACTTGACAGCAAATAACTTTACATCAGACGTGTTTAAAGACTCTATTTGTCCATTATTTAGTTCTAAAGAAACACGACAATGTATAAAAGGCTCCATTACCTTGTACCTCACGTTATGGCTCCGTAGCAGACGCTTTTGTAAAAATAGGCTAACGATTGTGCCAAGTGACTTACTGTGACACAGTAGAGGAATTACCGTATAGTACAGGAGAAGCTCGCAGGCAGTTTCGACTTATGTTAGCTGTTTAGGTTTAATTACTAATGTTAACTAGCATGTTAGTTATCAATAATTAGCCTGTGCCTATGTTATCTCCTTACATATACCTACGCTCTCCGTCTCTGTAAGATTGGGTATGATTGAGATTTCTCTCGGCACAGCTACCAGAAGACTTCACACTTTCAGACAGGTTGCTCACGTCACATTTACGTTGTCTCTGTCAGTTGGAGGCTGCGCAGTAAAGCAAGAGATCACCGGAAAAGTGCTTCTAATAGCCTTCACTGGTCTCCGTCCAGAGCAACGGGGTCTATTGGTCCATTATATATATGTCAATGCTGGCGACACATGCCAGAGCGTAAATAGCGAGAGGCTAAGAGAAGAGACAGGCTGGAGAAAACGACAGAAAGGGTCCAAAGTTTGGAATCACTTCAAACGTAATTAAAACTAAAACTCTGTACAGTGTGTCTACTGCAAAATCAAACTAGCTTACCACGATAATAGCACGACGTCAGTGCTTTAGCATGTCAACAGAAAACATGGAGTCTAACTTAATCATCCATTCCACGAAGAGGACCGACTAAAGTAAATCCCAGAGTCGTATGGACGATGAAACTACACCAAACACAACTACCAAAATTAAAGACAAGAAAATCCGTAGTGGTGACCACGATCTGATCTAAAGAGCTGACGCGTTGACTATCCCTTCGGAAAAACAGCTGATTGTTGCGCATCTCTCTCTCTCTCTCTCTCTCTCTCTCTCTCTCTCTCTCTCTCAAGAAACAGCTGATCAATGATCTAATAGCATAAGTGTAACAGAGCTGTGTGACATTATAATCAAATATATAAATGAAAATAGGTTGAGTATAACTAATACTTACATATAGGCCTACTGTATACAGATCAGTCTCAGGTTGAAACTTGTAGTTCTGAAAGTTAAGTTGCACAACTTAATGTAATGTTTGTGTATGTTTAATGTATGCCTTAGTTTGAGGTTGATATCATTTGAAAAAAAAATCTTTAAAAACAATGTAATATGGCACTTAAATGCACTTAATATGTTTAGTTTTTTGAGAGATGATATTGTAAGCAATGTAGGCAATACAAATGTTGCTTTTTCCGAAAATGTTGCTTTTTTTCCCCTAGTTTGGGTTGTTTAAAAACGCAAAAAAAAAATTATCCGATTAATCGATCGATAAAGTGCTAGATTAATTGATTACAAAAAGAATCGATAGCTGCAGCCCTAAAACTAACAATTATTTTCATTGTTGAATAATCTGCCAGAATAATGTAAAATATGGTGAAATGGTGAAAAGTATCGATTAGTGCTTCCAAAGCCCAATATAACATCCTCAAATGTCTTGTTCTGTCCACAACTCAAATATGTTTAGTTTACTGTCACAGAGGAGAGAAGAAACTAGAAACATGTTTACATTTAAGAAGCTGGAATCAGATAATTTTTACTTATTTTTCATAAAAAGGACTCATACCAATTAATCCCTTATCCAAATAGTTGACAATTAATGTAATAATTGACAACTAATCGATTAATCTTTGCAGCGCTATAGATATGTAACCATTAATGACTCCCTATTCAGCCAGTGTTTATTAAGGCCAAAGTTGTCTGGCTCTAATCACCTAGGAAGCGTTAAGTCAAAGGGAGGTGAAGGTCAGACCTCTGGAAATCATCCCAGCTCAGCCAGAAACAGTCTCCTCCATCACAACATCACTGTGGCCATGACTACTCCTCAGAGACCATGCAAAACAATGTCCATCTGCATTTTCATCCAAATAAAGCCAACCAAAATGTAGAGGAAATAATTTCACTTGTCACTACAAAGCAGATCAACATGCACGAGGTATCTTCATTATGACTCCCGCACCAT
>NC_053114.1:157500-200000 GCF_010015445.1 Perca fluviatilis
AATAATAATAATAATAATAATCCATTTTATTTGTAAAGCACTTTTCATAAAAGAATCTCAAAGTGCTACAGAAACCACATTAAAACGCATTACAAAAAAAAAGAAAAATACATATGTAAAATACGCATAAAAACAGCTAAAAGAGCAGTTTAGTGCAAAAAAAATAATATCTGCAAAGCCTAAGGACAACTTAAGAACGCCTGCCTGAACAAAACAGTTTTAAGCTCTTTTTTAAAGGTGTCCACAGACTGGGGTTTTCTCAGATGTTCAGGGAGGAAATTCCAGATGCGAGGAGCAGCGATGGAGAAGGCTCGATCTCCCATGGTGCGGAGTCTTGAGCGGGGCTGATAGAGGAGGTTTGTACTTTGGGACCGGAGGTTACGGGTAGATGTGTGAGGGATGAGGTCTTTGAGGTATTGCGGGGCGTTGTTGTAGATGCAATGGTGGGTGATGAGGGCAATCTTGTATTGAATTCTTGAGGTTATGGGTAGCCAATGAAGGTTCTGAAGAATGGGAGTGATGTGGTCGTATTTGCGAGCTTTCATCAGAGTTTGGGCAGCACAGTTCTAAATGAATTGTAGTTTCTGAAGGTTTTTATTTGGTATACCGATAAGCAGGCTGTTACAGTAATCAAGCCTGGAGGAGATTAATGCGTGGTCGAGTTTTTCAGCGTCAGAAAAACTTAGGAAGGGGCGAAGTTTAGAAATGTTTTTGATATGAAAAAAGCAGGTTTTGTACAGATGTTTAATGTGGTTTGCAAAGGTCAGTTGTGGGTCCTCCATTTTGGGTCTTGACCAGAGAAAGAGATAGTGGTTATTAGTGATGACTGGACCTGATGAGGGTTGCCAATTTGTATGGCTTCAGTTTTAGAAGTGTTCAACTGGAGGAAATTTTGACTCATCCAAGCCCTAATCTCCTCCAGGCAGTTAGAGAGGACAAGAGCTGATGGTGAAGAGGAAACGGCTGATGACGAGGGAGCCGATGATGCTGAAGGGACCGGGGTGGAGCATGAATCGCTTCGCAGGTATAACTGAGTGTCATCAGCGTAACAATGAAAGGAGATGCTGTGTCGGCTGATGACACGACCCAGTGGCAACATGTATAGAATAAAAAGCAGGTAAATTGTAAATTGCAAGCATAGAGGAAAAGACAACTCACCTGAATAAATCTTAATTTTTAGACCTTGATTTAACACATCATGCTCACCAGAGGTAGAGATGTGTGGATGGAGAACTCACCAGTATTCTTAGTGTATACCACACTATGTATTATCAGACATTAACATGGGAATATAACTTGCAGACAACAGACTTTGTCAGAGAACAGGGCTTCAGGCTAGGCCACTAAATGTGGTGATCAGAAGTACAAATATCACTACCCCCAAAATGATAATTTTGTATTCACGATGTGACATTTCACAGTCCGTGTTATCTACAGTAGGCTGAACAACACTCGAGTGAGCTGTTGCTCAGTCTATTAATCCCCCCGCCCAATCCCCTCCACACTCTACCCTTCATGACTCACCACAGGAAATTACTGTGGTGTTGCATGATGTATCCAAATGCCACAGTGTCTCATAATATGGGCTCCACTTAGCGTTACACACAGTATAGCACAGCAATTAGTTACTATATCGACTTGAGTAGTATACACTAGTACAAAAGTAACACCTCTCAATCATAATTTATAACCCACTAGAAGCGTGTGGTGGTACCCTGCCTTCTGACTTTGTCCTCATTTTGATGAGTGCGGGACATTTATGGGCATCAGCAAAGAGTTTTTGGGCCCCACCTGGGTGTGTAACCCCCCAGCTAATACCAGCGTGCAAGCTGTGCAGCCCATTCTCACTCCCAACCGCTACTTTGCCCCAGCAAGATACAGATGAAACAGACACACAGAAACAGACAGGATGAAGCTCCACCTGTTAAGAATGCATGAAAACAAATTAGCAAGCAGGCAGAGATGTGAACAAAAGGCTAAATGATTAAAATAGGTAGCACAATAAACAGTTCAAATAGTTACTTAATAGTCCACTGATGAAAGCAAAAAGTTGCACATACAGTAAACATACAGCGTTGGAGTATTGCTCAAAGCAGACTAATGGATACAGTTTCCCATCCTCATGTTGGGTGCATTATGCATATTACTTACCGTATGTAGACTTTCATCATGTTTCTGTGTGTGCACCGTGTCCAGGTTTTTATATGAACATGCAGCATGATAATCTGTGTTATTTCACATGTGCAGTCAGCAGAGATGTGATACTCCCAGAGGGAGAGCAGAGCACCAGCCAGAAGCCGTCGATCCTGGTAATGGAGCCGCTGTGCTTTCTGCTCCACAACCCCTCTATTAACACACACACACACACACACACACACACACACACACACACACACACACACACACACACACACACACACACACACACACACACACACACACACACACACACACACACACACACACACACACACACACACACACACACACACACACACACACACACACACACAGAGCTTGGCTGTCCTGACCTACTAACATTTGCAACTACATGTCACTGATGGCCAGAATAACAGTAGTCTGTGATGTTAGCTAACAAACCGTTGGTACTCCAAACATATACTGTACAGTATGCATGCATTCGTTGCTGTGATACGGACATAACGTGACCTGTGTTAAGTATTTATATGAAAATCTCACCTTTCCATGCATCCACTCTAACAAACTCTAAAAAAAGATACACATACACTGAAAGTTGTTGAAATCAGTCAAGATTTACTTCCAAACACATTCAAAACAAATGATGAATTAGAATTGTACAACATAGTAATGAACATTAACAAACACGCATCAGTTCAACAGGATAATGACACTGTGCCTCTGAAGTGTTCAAAGTAACCTTATTTCCTAAAAATGATGACACAAATATTTGACCCCAAACTGAATGGGCCTGCAGACTTTAAACCTGTTGCAACAATTTGGGTATTTTGGGTGCATGTAAGTTTAGATGCATTTAAGTTTATGTAAAGACAAAAACATTAGTTTTTAACATGTAAATATACGTAAACGTATTAACTTCTGTTCTAAAATCAGTCCAATTTTCAAAATGGATACCTGTCCAATATGACTGACATTGCAAACTGTCAAAATTCTAATACCTTTTTAACAAATATGTGAGATTAATATTTGGCTCATTTTACTGACTGTACCTAGATTTTATACACAACTCCATAATAAGTCTCTAACAGGTCACTGTACTTGCTGCAGAAAATGACACATATCAAATAGATGCACATTCTTTAGTAAATTATAACCCTTCAAATTTTCTTCAGTAATCAGTCAAACAAACTGTACTACAAATGTTAATACTTCAAATATGACTCCACAATCAATGGGATGTCTGCTGCAATACACTTATGTGTGAAAAATTGCTGATTTCACAAAAATCAAACCGTGCTTGTTCTTAAAAAGTGCCCAGTTGTGAATAGTATAATACTTCACGTCTTATAGTGTTAGTTATTATTTTGACCCCCAACACAAACACAGGAATAAAACCCTCCCAGTTGGTTGGATTCAGGAACATCATGTAGGTTTGAGTCTTTGACAAGTATGTTAAAATGTTGCTTACCATGTGTGTCCATCATCTGACCCACCACACATCCACACAGCCTGCTTCTCTATGGTTCTTAGCATTGTCAATCAAGCACAGAGCTCACAGACCCTCAAGATCCACACAAATTACAAGCTATCATCTGCCACCTTCAGGAAACCACTAAACAGCTCCTGAGTGAATGTGTACAGGATGAAGGAAATGACATCATCCTTGGAGATCAAAGGTCCGGAGGCAGCGGCTAGAGCAGCAATAGGCCACAAAACTCACAGTCGTCCTTCAGAGGAAAGAAGATGAGCATGCATGTTTAGCTGACAACAATTAATTTGCAAATATGGAACGATATTTGTAGTTATCTGTAAACATTGTAGTGAAAAAGAGGGAAGTTGCTATATTTAGTTGTCATTTTTCATTTCATTTCTTATTTTTTATTTTTTAAACAGGAAAAGATTAAAGACAATCGGGTCTGACTCAGTACAAAACTGATTTTCAGCAGGTTCCTGCTCTGCAGCTTCAGTGGCCTGCTGTGTGAATGGAGGTGTGTTTGTTCTGACCTGCGGTGCACTCCTGCCAGCGCGGTGTCACGGAGGGGAAAGAGTTTTGGGTAGATGATGGTGAACATGGTTTGACTGCAGCGGTGGCAGTGTCCCAAGGGGAACTGCAGCAGGTCCAGCAGGCTCTTCGGGAGGGTAATGGGAGGCAGCAAGTTCAGGTCTAAGAACACAAAAGTAGAGGAAGTATTCTTAACTCTTTGCGTCAAACAAAACGTGTTTTCCCCCCAGACATAGAAACCTTCTGAGGAACTCAACCATCAGGGATCAGGGTCTAGATTTAGTTCTGGGGGCTTTATTTCTCCCCCCAAAAAAGGCCCTGATCGGGGGGTAGTACTTTCTGAAAGTACAGAACCTTCGGGGTGGGGTTTGCATACAGCACGGCTGCTTCAACCTCGCCAGTCGCTTCATTCCTAAAACAAGGAAGTAATCTCATAAGGATTTAAGACCATTTTAGGACGAGGGGGAGAACATTTCTCTCGGTTGTACAAAATTGAAACTAAAATTAGGCTTTGCTGTCGGCTTCCCGACTCATTTAAAAAAAAGACAGAAAAAAAAGAGCGTGATCGGTCAAGCCAGCGGCCACACTGCCCTGCTGGCTGTAGACCAGGGGACAGACAGGTGAATGGAGGAAGAGGATCTGAGGGAGCGCGACGCTGGAGGAGATCAGACAAATATGGGGGGGCGAGGTTGTACATACATATATACATACAGGTATACTCACTGGTTGGGCGTTGCTGGTAGATGCAATGCAGGGTTCTCATGGCGATCTCCTCGAGGGGAACCACGTTATCCGTCTCTGAACCCAGCACCTTCACTTCAGCTGGAAGCCCGACCAGCGCCTCACCCAGCGCATCACCCAGCGCCTCACCCAGCGCCTCACCCAGCGCCTCACCCACGAACACCTGGGCTGACACACCGCACCTGTACACACACAATTTTTTTTAATCTCATATGCAACATTGTGTAACTGCATTTACTTTATGGTGTTTTCATAATTTTTTTAAAAACTTTTTTATAATTTTGTTCCACTATTCAAACAACGCATAGCTAAACTAACTCATACTGCGGCTATATCAAATTGAGTTAAACTGATCCAAGTCAAATTAACTGCTTAATACCAAACAGCTAACTCTGATTAGCTGTAATACCCGCTGCAGCCGATGACTTTGTTATACAAGTAGGAGGGAAGGCCTTTCAGGTCCACATTGTTGTCCACGAACACAAACTGCAGCTCTCGTGATCTGCCCAGATCTGAAACACACACACAGATATTATCATTGCCTTTCGCACAATATCTACATCACTACGGCAAAACACAGACACAGGGGTATCACTGACCGAGCGGTAGAAAGGTCAGCCGGTTAGCAGCCATGGAGAGCTGGTTGAGGCGGTGGAGCCAGCAGAGCTGCCGGGGAACGTGGCTCAACAAGTTGTGGTCAGCTGTCAGATTCTGCAGAGAAGTACAGCGGTGCAGGCGATCTGGTAGAGATACCAGCTGGTTCCTGGACACATCCAGAGTCTCCAGGTCCTGCAGATCACCGATCTCTGAAGGTGTCACACAAACATGAGAGAGAGCCCCAAACACTCTTTCTCAATTAGATCGCTGTCATTTAAAAACTAAAACAAATCAACAACAAATCTCAGAATAAAATGGTAAAAAATGTAACAAAGTGAAAGTTTTTTTTACGGGATAATTTGGAACTTTACAATTTTGGTTGACTAAATTGATAGTAATTTTTAAATGACTAACAGTCAGCATTATTTTTCATGTGATCTAACATTTCCAAGCAGTCTGGAACCAAGAAAGAACCCTCTTGAACCTATGTTTCTCAATATCACAGTTCCCTTTTCTGCAGTGTTCTGTAGACACCGACTTGCAGTGAGTGAGAGGATTCGAGTCAGTCACTTGAGGTTAAGTCAACATGAATTAAGTCAGACGGACGGTTGTTGTTGTGATCTTTTGTAATCAGACTGCAAATTCAAATTTCTAAACTGGGCTTTAAATGGAAATTAATCTTGACAAAAAAATAAGAAAATGCAAAAGATCTTCAGCAGGTAGGTAGTACTCTGTCTGACAGTGTGTGGGTAAGATACACTACTAACAGACTGCTGAAATGTCACCAATGTTTCTCAATTATTTACAAAATGTTGAGGTTGAAAGCTCAAAATCATAATTTTTTTTAATTAAAACAAAATCATCTGGATTCTAGCTCCAGTTATGATACTTAGTTTCTACATTTGTAGTAAAGACACAATGCCCATATGTCCATATTCTCACTGTGTAAATGACACACAGGACAGCCATGCTGTTGCCCTCTGCTGGCAAATTAAATACTTGCAACTCAATTGACAATGGCCCAAAAATATGCTTAACATGACTTTGTACCCCACAGTAGCAAATGTTACAAGTAAAATGTTAATCAATTTGCTTGACTTTATACCATGAATGAAGTATAACTGGGTTCTCATTTCTCAGCAGAGACTCATGCTAGTGGACTGACAAACATGAACACATACACAAACAAAGATAATATGTGTACAACTATTTTAATTTTTTTTAATTTTTTGATCAAATGCTTATTGTCTTTTTGGGCACAACATAAGCAGAGTATATGGACGAATACAACGATCAAACAAGCAGAAACAGCAAGAAAAAAACAACTAGAAACAAAAAACTTAAATCTATAGATTATCCAGGGCAGCTATAGTATCCATCCATGCCCTTATTGTCTTAGGGCTTTTTGTATCTTCTAATGAAGAACTGAATGTCCACAACATCCACATGTGTTTGCAAGTTTAATGCAACGGGCAGCATTACATCTTCACAAGTTACTTTCACCTGTCTCATGCTAACAACAACTTCTTCTGTCTTCTTTAACTAGCGTCAACATCCAGTCAGGTGAACACACTCTGATTCAGAACTCAATGTAATAGCGCCTCCTTCTGGAACAGCCATTATTAGCAGCTAACTTCAGAAACAGTATAAGGAAACAAACTACCATTCCTCATAGCCAAATAACTGACACAGCTTACAGATAAGCATTCTTGTAAGTTAATATTACAGTTAAGATATTACAGTTAGGATATCACAGGGCTCTATTCATCTCAACTGTTGAACAACTATGTTTATGTATTCATATCTTTGATAAACATGTACTATTCAGATGTATATTTTTTTTCTTCACTTTACTGTATGTTTGGTCTGACAATTTTTACACAGTGATCCTGAAAAAGCAGTATTTAATTGCATCTGTGTTTTTTATAATTAGAATGACCAGATAAACCTGACCTGGCATTTGAAGAAGACCATGAGAAATAAATGAAAACAAGACCCAGACAGCTGTTTTACCTGGAGGAAGGCATTTCAGCTGATTATTGGACAGCCTCAGGTGTCGTAGAGACTTTAGTCTGCCAATCTCTGGACAGAGGAACTGGAGGGCGTTATTACTCAGGTCCAGTGACTGCAGTCTGGCCAGGTTTCCAATAGCTGGGGATTAGGGTAAAAAGACAAACTTAACCAGCACAGATAAGGCGTTGCAGTGAAAAACAAGCTTTATGCTGAGTGGGGGGGGAAATGGCACCTTATCATGCCATAACAGAGGACCTACCTTCAGGAATAATGACTATGTTGTTTGAGTGCAAATACCTTAAATGAAAAAAATAAATAAAAAATGTTACAATTTGAATAGACCAAACTATTTGGTATCTCGCTGGTTAATGTTCTAAAACAGTCTCATGCATGCCTTTTTGTCAAGTTTTGTCAAGTGTAATAGTCTGTCAGAGTTACAATTTACAAATGCATCAGATAGCTTTATTCAGTCCAAACTACACAGATTTCAACATTCACAGTTCACAGCCACAGCATCAACTCAACTGCCGCCGTTCCTATTATACCAGCCAATATAATGGCATAAATAGTGCAGTTTCAGGCAACTCTTTTCTGTCAGATATAATTTGTTAAGATTATTTGCACAAAAACAACACAGCTTTGCTGAATACTCACAGTTCAATTAAATTTGGGAGCTTTTGAGCAAGATTGTCAGGCTGAGAGAGAGAGAGGGAGAGAGAGCAAACATAATCAGTAAATGTCACAGGTTTGTACATTTGTACAAACGGTCTTGAGTCATGTTCTGTTTAAAAAATGAACTGCATCAGTGATGTCTGACACTAGCAGAACCAGAGCGTACTGCGTGAATACCAGTGTTGTGAGCGAGTTCCTCTTCATGTACAGTCTCTCCAGAAACTGCAGGCCTTCGTCCTTCAGCAGCTCTACTGGGAACTTATTCAGGTTTCTGTAGTTAAGAAAGAGATTTTTGTGACGCTCCTGTTTGGCCATGGAAATAGTCTCGTGGAGTTCAGTTGCCATTTCCTCCCCGGTGGAAGAGACTCGGCAGTGCCTCCTTTCTTTATGGCATCACTGTTTCCTGATAGAAAGCAAATGAACAGAGGCATTAAGAGGCAAACAGACACTGTTAACTAAAACAAACAGACACTGTTACCTGTAACAGACACTGTTAACTGTAACAAACAGACACTGTTAACTGTAACAAACAGACACTGTAACCTGTAACAAACAGACACTGCAACCTGTAACAAACAGACACTGTAACCTGTAACAAACCGACACTGCAACCTGTAACAAACAGACACTGTAACCTTTAACAAACAGACAAACAGACACTGTAACCTTTAACAAACAGACACTGTAACCTGTAACAAACAGACACTGTTACCTGTAACAAACCGACACTGTAACCTTTAACAAACAGACACTGTTACCTGTAACAAACCGACACTGTAACCTGTAACAAACCGACACTGTAACCTTTAACAAACAGACACTGTAACCTGTAACAAACAGACACTGTAACCTGTAACAAACAGACACTGTAACCTGTAACAAACAGACACTGTAACCTGTAACAAACAGACACTGTAACCTGTAACAAACAGACACTGTAACCTGTAACAAACAGACACTGTAACCTGTAACAAACAGACACTGTAACCTGTAACAAACAGACACTGTTACCTGTAACAAACAGACACTGTTACCTGTAACAAACCGACACTGTAACCTGTAACAAACAGACACTGTAACCTGTAACAAACAGACACTGTAACCTGTAACAAACAGACACTGTAACCTGTAACAAACAGACACTGTAACCTGTACGAACACTGTAACCTGTAACAAACAGACACTGTAACCTGTAACAAACAGACACTGTAACCTGTAACAAACACTTAACAAACGGACACTGTAACCTGTAACAAACACTGTAACCTGTAACAAACAGACACTGTAACCTGTAACAAACAGACACTGTAACCTGTAACAGACACTGTAACCTGTAACAAACAGACACTGTAACCTGTAACAAACAGACACTGTAACCTGTAACAAACAGACACTGTAACCTGTAACAAACAGACACTGTAACCTGTAACAAACAGACACTGTAACCTGTAACAGACACTGTAACCTGTAACAAACAGACACTGTAACCTGTAGCAAGCGTTACTTTAGTTAGATGACATCATGTTGTCATTCCTAGCATCATTAGCATGCTAGCTAAGTAGCAAATAACTGTCGATAATAATACGCTGGCCAGAAAGCAGTTATTTACCTTAATCGTGCAGGACCATTCTGTTCTACTTTATTTCCCACATGTGCACATGAGCCGCCTAATGCTGAATGGATGTCAGTGAAAGCACATAAGCTAATGCTAAGTAATATTGTTGGTTGTTGAACAGCAACAGTGCTGTGTCGTAAACAACGTAACACGTCACTGGCCCGTCACACAGCCGTCACCATTAACGTAACTTCCTGTGGGAATCAGAGGTGGGAAACTCGGGCCAGATGCTGCGTTCATGCCACCTCGGAATAACAGGCACCTCCCCCGTGGTTACGTTGTTTTTTCGACTGCCATCGTTCACATGGTCGGGATGCGCGTTCTTCTTCTGTTATATTGGCGTTTGGCATAACAACTTGTTGCATGACTGCCACCAACGGTTGGCCGTAGCCGAGAGCATCAGGTGGGTGAAAACGGAGGCCACAATAACAAAAGATCTGCTGCTGTTTTGTTATGCGAGCATCCAAACAGCACATGGACAGGTGTTTGTTTGTGTTATCTGCAGGACAACCAACGGGAAAGGACATGGATAATGTGTTTTTTTTATACATAGACCTATTTATGAATAATCTGAAACATGTTATTTCTGTGTATGTTTCTTGGCAGAGGCGTTTGTCCACAATAAACAATTTATTGTCATTGAAATATGTTCAGTGAACCAAAGTCACCTACATCAAACGTCAGTTGTCAACAACACGTCACCAACTGGGAAACTCGGGTATCAAAACCCAGCCCGAGTTTCCCACCTCTGATTCCCACAGGAAGTGACGTAAATGGTGACGTTTTCACTCAAAAAAACGTTTTTCCGATGTCCATGAACGCACGGATATTTTGATAACAGAGTTCCCCAGTTGGTGACGTGTTGTTGACAACTGACGTTTGATGGAGGCAACTTTGGTTCACTGAACATATTTCAATGACAATAAACTGTTTATTGTGGACAAATGCCTCTGCCAAGAAACATACACAGACATAACATGTTTCAGATTATTCATAAATAGGCCTATGTATATAAAAAAAAAACACATTATCCGTGTCTTTTCCCGTTGGTTGTCCTGCAGATAACACAAACACACACCTGTCCATGTGCTGTTTGGATGCTCGCATAACAAAACAGCAGCAGATCTTTTGTTATTGTGGCCTCCATGTTTTCACCCACCTGATGCTCTAGGCTATGCTGTATGCTCATGCAACAAGTTGTTATGCCAAACGCCAATATAACAGAAGAAGAAGAACACGCATCCCGACCATGTGAACGCTGCCAGTCGGAAAAACAACGTAACCAGGGGGGCGGTGCCTGTTATTCCGAGGTGGCATGAACGCAGCATTTTTCTCTTCTAAATTCACTGCAGACAGCCACTGCTGCTGCCACCTGCTGTTACGTCGTTAAACTGCATCTGAAATGGCATCCATTTTATTTATTTGTTTATTTAAAAGGGACAATGCACATCAATTGACATTTTTTGTTTACACTCAAAATGTAAATGTGGTAGAGTTAGCAAAAAAGCTAATTTTCATCGGTAGTCCCTTGGCCGGTCAACACATTTTTTTTATTAATGTAATATGAAGATGTCATCTTCATATTACATTAATAAAAAAGAATGCAAAAGAGAAGGAAAGCAAATTAAGAAAGAAGAGAAAAGAGAAAGGGACAAATGAAATAAATAAAAAATAAGTTAAATACATGTAAGGGCAATACCTATGATGAGGTGAACCAGCTGTTGATGATTGCAGTTGTGATTGGTTTGAATCCATCTCTTGAGTGTGGTTTTAAATGACAGATAGCTGGTGCTTTCTCTGAGCTCAATAGGAAGGCAGTTCCAACACTTTGAGCCCCGTACTGAGAAGAGTTTGGCCAAACGTACTACGTCTATACTGTACAACACAGTCTCCCCTGGTGGCTGCCCTAGTTGCCCTGCCACTGCTGTTCTTCTGTTGTATACATTCACCCAGTGGTGGAGGTGCAAGTCCATGTAATATTTTGAAAATGAGGCAGGCATCTATATAACTTTACTTTACTTTTACTTTATTTATTAATTTGACAGGGACAATGCAAACAGAAATAGTGTCAAAACAAAGCTTGTCACTGAAGTGCTGCATAAAAAGTTTACAGCAGATGCTAAACCCGGGTTGGGCTTTAATACACAATAAAATGTACATACTTAACTATTTCAATTCAAAATAATAAAAAAAAATTATAATAATCTAAACATGATATCTAAACAACTCCAGTCCTAATAAAAATAATCTAAACATGATATAAAAACATGCATATCATATACAATTCTTACCTACTTAAAATAATTAAAAATGAGTACAGTTTGTTTTTAACCTGTTTTTGAGCCAGAAAGTAAACACTTTAAAGTCAGTTACAGTCTTGATGTCAGATGGTAATGAGTTCCAAAGTTTAGAGCTCTTCACAGAGAAGCTCGTCTGACCTAAACTGGTCCTGCAGTATCGTATTTTGCAGTCATGATTTGTGGAACTTCTGGTGACTCTGGTGCTGCTCAGTCTCTCAACAAATGAACTTAGTGGCTCAGGTGCTAAATGATTAATGCACTTATGAATTATTTTAAGAAAGCAAAAAATTGCTAAAGCTCTCAAAATTCATTAAATTATATTTCTTAATGATGGTACAGTGATGGTAACGTATTGGTTTTTTATCCATAATTTTTATAGCTCTGTTGTATACGGAACCTATGCATTTGGTTGTAGTGGGAGCGGCTTGTGCCCATGCTGTCATGCAGTATGAAATATGAGAAAAAATCATAGCATGCATGTATAGCAGGGCAGCCTGTTTTGGGATGTAGCTTCTGATTAGTTTGAAACAGTTGAGATTACTTTGTATTGTTTTTAAGATTTTCTTTATGTGCTTGTCAAATTTTAGTTGAGGATCTAAAACTAATCCTAAATATTTAAATTCTGTACCTGGATGAATTTCTTTATTTTGTATATTAATATTAAATCTACCTTTTAAATCAAGTTTTTTAATGAAAAAGCACATGGAAACTGTTTTAGAGAGATTTAGAACTAACTGATTCTGGATGAGCCATTGTTGGATGTCAGACATACTAGTAGACAGTACTGCTGCAGCCTGCTCAGGTGACCTAGCGGGTGCATAAAGAACAGCATCATCCGCATAGAGCTGACAACTGGCATCTGAGCAGTGCAGAGGTAAGTCATTTATAAAGAGACTAAACAGCAAAGGGCCAAGTATAGAGCCCTGAGTAATACCCATTTTTATGTTTGAGAGTGCAGATATGTTTTGATCAACTTTAACACACTGCACTCTAGACTGGAGATAAGATGTAAACCACAACACTGCCTCACTTGAGAAATTAAAATGTAACATTTTAGATAAAATCAAACTATGATTGACCGTATCGAATGCCTTTTTAAGATCAATAAATACAGCTCCCACCACATTGCCCTTGTCCAGGAACTTTTTTACATTTTCAGTTAAACAGCAGTTTGCTGTTTCAGTTGAATAACCTGGTCTAAACCCCAACTGGTGTGGATGGAGTAGCTGTCTGGCTTCTAAATCGTCATTCAATTGTGCTACTACAACTTTTTCAATAATTTTAGATAAAACTGGTAAAATTGATATAGGGCGATAGTTACTCATTGAGTCTAGGCTACCACTTTTAAACACAGGGATGATTATTCCTTTTGTCCATGCACTGGGAAATGTACTGGTTCTTATGGATAGATTAACAAGATGGGTCAATGGTTTGACAAGAACATCCTTATACTTTTTAAGAAAACAACTATTCATCCTAAAAATGTCATCAGACTTGGAATTTGATAGTTTAGTGATTATTTCTGCAACTTTTGTATCTGACACCTCTTTAATATAAAAGGAATCTGTTGAGGTGACTGTCAGTGAATGACTAAGGGGATTCACAGGCTGGAATTCCTTTGTTAATTCTTCAACAGATTGTACAAAGTATGAATTGAATCCATCAGCCATAGTGGCGCAATCGGTTATACTATTGCCATTGATGTTAAGTTCTGTAATCTTTTTATGTTTATTTGATTTATTAGTCAGATTATTTAAATGCCTCCAAAGTGAATTATTGTTACCTTTAGCGCTATCAATTAGATGAGTGTAATATGTCACTTACGACTTTATTCCTTAAACTTCTATAAGTCAGGAGATTGGTATTAAGTTTAGATTTTTAAAACTTTTTCAAAGCTAAATCTCGCTTTTTCATGAGTTTTCGTATTTCATTATTTATCCAGGGCACCGTAGAATCTTTTTGTTTAGATTTTATTTGCTTTGTAAATTTTTCCATCAGATTTGTAATAGATGTGGTCATGGAATTACAACACTCCTCTACATCGTCTAGTGTCATAATTTGTTCCCAGTTTATGTTTTTAAGTTCTCTTTCAAATTGCAGAATTTTACCTTTCGGAAAAATGAATTGTATTTTTTCCTGATCAGGTTTACCAAAGTACTGCAGGCGCTTCTTCGTCAGTTTCCTAACAGTCAAAGTCATGTTGTGGTCCGAGAGTCCAGTAATCAAATTATAAGTCCTTGTTATTCGTTCTGGTCTGTTAGTAAAGTCAAGTCAATGAGAGTCTTAGTCTGCCTTGTTATCCTTGTTGGTCCTACAATCATTTGTCGATAGTTAAATTTTGTCATATATGCTTTGAGTTTTTGTTTACAGTTTTTGTCAGACCAGTTAATATTGTAGTCACCATACCATATTGTCTCTCTGTAAGAGTCCAGTTGTTTAACTATAACATTTAATTCATCATAGAACTTAACATTATGAGAAGGTGGATTGTAAAGGACAGAAATATTAAAATTCATAGAAGGCGATAGGGTTACATTTAGGGCTAGACATTCCAGGGTGGTGTTCAGTTCGATTAATTGACATTTAAATGTGTCTTTGATGTATATTAATACTCCTCCCCCTTTGCCTGTCATTCTGTCCTTTCTAAAGCACTGATACCCAGCAATGTCAATCATATTAGTGTTGGAAACTGTCAAAATTGAATAAGTTGCATTTAGTAGTGACATGGCAGTGGTGATAGCTGATAGGTTTTTGATCTAGTGTTTTTAAAGTTTGCTTATAGAGGGTTTCTGTTGGGACCTGAGGCCCGTTCCAGAAAGCAGGTTTAGTGAAAACTCTGAGTTTGTTAACCCTGAGATGAGGGAAACTCTGGGTTTTCCGTTTCAGAAAGAGAGGTAACTTCACCTCAGAGTCAGTTACTATGGTAACTTAACCTCAGAGTCAGTTACTATGGTAACTGAGCCTGTGAACCTAACCTGGTCGGGAGCAGGTTTTCTTCAAGAAACCTCGAGTTTCTCCCTCTGAGAGGGAGGAGACTGAGAGAAACTGAGAAAAAAACTAACATTTTAAGGTACATAACTATTTTATACTTCTACTACATTACATTTCAAAAGGAAATATTTGACTTTTCTCCACTACATTTATTTGACAGCCAGTTGCTGGCTACTTTGCAGATAGTCTCGCATTGCCAGACAACATTTACCAGATAAGGATGAAGATTTAATCAGTATATGGTCATTTTATGATGTATTTGCTGAAGATCAAACTACCCATTCAAACGACCTGCTCCTTACATGTTAATGCATCAGTAATCAGATTCTAATAATAGAAGAGGGAACAAAGTGCATAAAGCGTACCTTTACTTTTTACTTTAAGGACATTTTGCTGTTAATACTGCTGTAGCTCTCCTCAAGCTACATTTTGACTTAAGGGTTGTAATTTGTAATCATAGACTGTATATTGAAGATATAACATGCGCATTTTCAGGTTTTTATTAGTATTTGGGGTTTCTACTAGAACACTTCTATCAGTGGAATTGTTAAACTTATTATTTACTACATTCTCCGGCACAATGTACAGTATGACTTCCTTCAGTGCATCTAGTCTCCTCATCTTCTAGATTTCCTTTCCTGAGAAGTCTGTCACTTGCACAGATGACCCAAAATAATACACACTTCTCAACAAAGACAAGCAATGGAACAGTTTGCATACATTTTTATTCATCTTAAATCTTGTGTAGAAAAAAAGAATCAGAGAAACAGACACTTTTCCTTCAGCCAATCATTTTTCCCAGTACTCAGAATATATTGATAACAGGAAAAAAAATCTTATAACAGCATGTACAAAAGAAAACCAAAATGAAATCTCAATCTAACAGATCATTTCAATAGAAACGCAAGAGTTGGAAAGCTATGAATAACTTACACATATCAAAACCTTTGTAACAAATTGGCCAACAATGTGGGGGAGGGGGGGATCATTTAATTTGTTTGATTGTATGTCCACTCTGTGGTGCTCCAGTGGTAAAAGTGAGGCAAAAATCAGACCACAAACACAGAAATAGCCATCCTGATCTGATCTCAGGATGAAGTGGTCTCATCACTCGGCTGTGGTCGGACTGGGTGAAACAGACTCTTAACCAGAACACACAGTACTTCCAGCCTGACTACTACACAACAGACTACCAGAACACACAGTACTTCCAGCCTGACTACTACACAACAGACTAACAAAGGGAGGAGGAGGAGAAGGAACAGGTTTGGTTTGTGGTTTGTATTTGACCGTATTAACAGCAGTACGATCGTCATCACAGCCTGACAAACAGAGAACACAGTTCTTCTTTTTCTCTACATGGAGATAGATTGAAAAATAAAAAGTGAGGTAGATGGATGGTTGAAGGAATAACAAAACCTTGCCCAAAATAGCAAAAGAAACATCAAAATATTAGAGGGAAGTTGTGGGGAATTTGTAAAGTGATTTACACTTCACATAAAAATAAAAAAAATAACCAAGGAACATCTGGGTTGGGAATCCAAACTTTCTGAGATGAATGATCCTTTAATATCTATTTCATGTGGTCCGCTCTGATCGTACTCGTCTTCATATTTTAGTGTGCGTTTCTTCAGTAAACCTTGATAAAGCACTATGTCTAATGCTTAGATGTTCAGCACAGTTAGAGCTGTGATCATTTGTGTCTTGCTGAATTTTGATTTAGTATTTTAATTAAAGAACAGGTTCAGGAGAAGAGAAGAGCCTCATGAGCATGTGTTATTCTCAAGTCCTTGTAGTGTTATTGTGAATTCTTAAAGCTTAAACAATGTCTGTGCTGTAAGATAATTCCACTTGTTTCTTAACCCAATTTAACTTCAGCAATCATCTACAAACACGTTAATATGTTGAAAAAATATAAATAATGTGGATCACTCCAGCAGCATACAAAAAACACCCCCTTGATTCAAGAAAGAAGTTGATCAGCAGAAAGTGAAATGATCCAACAGACAGGTTTTTTTGCACTTGCCTTTAGAAAAATAAGATGTTAAGGATAGCTGCTACATTAAATCAATTCTATTTTGCAATCATTTGCACTTTGAACTCAGTATTACTACAACAGGCCATCAGACACGTCAAAAATATTACTGCATGCAACAATATATAATATCGTTAGTTAAATAATTAAATGGAGTTCCTTTACCACTGATCAGTTCTTCTATTCATCTAAAAACAAAAAACATTCTGTCGTTATATACCAACTGATTGGAAGTAAAAGGAAAAGTATAAAGCATTACATTTATTTTTACACTCCTTCTGATCCTAACTAACCCTAATTAACTAACAATATTCTTTATTGATGTATTCAGTTATATTTTGGCTAGTCTGATTACATTTTACTTGATGTTGTCAGTATTGGGGTTCCATACAATAAGTGCAACGACCCATCCATCCAAAATTGGAAAACCATTTCTGGTTTCAGACTGTTGTAAGAAACACTGCTCTTGTCTAATGATAAAAAAATAATAATAACAACAGAGGTACACACACACACACACACACACACACACACACACACACACACACACACACACACACACACACACACACACACACACACACACACACACACACACACACACGTGGCTGGATGTCTCTGGGTATGACAGCACAAAAAGAAGAAAAAAAAGGAAAGTAGAAAAGGATTGAACTTTTCTCTTTGACCTGAGATTTAGTTGGGACTCAGCAGTGATGCCTGACCTCTGACCTCTGACCCCGTAGACCCTAGAGAACAGAGGCCGAGGCGAGAACATGGATCATTGGTACCGTCGCTGTCCTATAGTCAGATGGGAGGGGAAGTCACCGATGCTTCAGAACACAAGGCAAACTGTCGTACCTTTACACAAACACAGCAACCAAACCAGCTCAGATATACATTACACAATTACAAGCATTAAAAAAAATGGACTGTAGTGGAAACGTTTGTGGATCCAACCTGAAGGAGACGGGTTTTTTTTTTCTTTTTATATATAGATATCAACTATATTACAACCACAAGAGAAATCAGGAATAGCAGCTTCTTTCTGTACATGATGAATGTCTCCAACCGTATAAAAGTTAGAAAAGTGACACAAACAACTGGTGCGTACATAAAAGCTCTGCCCACGTATAGATGTTGTAAATGTTGGAGACTAATGACTAGTCTAAAAAAATACCTGTTTGTATAAGACAAAAAGAACGCCTCCGAACTCGGGGCAAACCCCGATCAAGAGACGTTCTAGATCTAGTCTTCATATTTGATTTCCTCTTTATGGGCTTCCCTCCGCAGTCCTTGCTTCAAGGTATTATTTTTTTTTGCTTCTTTATTGATTGGATTTGGCGTTTAAACCGTAACAGAACGGCACTTGTGTGAGAAGAGGATGTGGCTCAATTTCAGGGTCCACCACGTCATTTTGATAGAGGAGCTGTAGAGGACTGGAGAGGGACGTTCATTTCCCTTTTGATCACAGATTTTAAGAATGATGTTGTAGCAATACAAAGTCCTTTCATTTTCAATCCGGTGTGTTGGAGCACTACAGGCTAATACTGCAGTAAAGATAATTTGAGAAAAAGTTCAATTTTGGCAACACATTTGGCAGATTTGACCTTTCTCCCTCTGGTTGGTTTGTTTCAGCGGATTGGCTGTTGACCCGGCATTACGCTGACCCCCCAGCCTGCAGAGCAACAGGACTGCTGAGGACCTCTCTGAAGTGCTTCTTCATTAAATATGCTCAACAGTTTCACCATAATGCCCGCTCAACAGCGACCACAACGGGGGTCATTTATAAAGGCCTACACATTTTGTTTTCCTCCCATTTGAAAATTCATATACAAAAGTAACAAACAACAATTTGTAAAATAAGTTCAGCCATAAAGAGAGGGAGAGATCTCCACCAAATCATTTCTTACTTTCTTTGTTTGTTTTTTTACTGTTTTTTTCTTTTCTTTTGGTCGTCCCACTCAGCAGCCAGGGCAGTGTCACATGGGACAGTCAGCTGGTACAAACCAAAAGCACAACAATATGAAACAGGTGGTCTCAGGAGGTCCAGCAGAACATGGACCCAGTGACCCTTTTCTCCACCTCGCTGCGAGTCTTTGCTCCGCACCGAGTAGCCACACCTAGCTGGTGGACATGGTTTTGCTGTATGTGATAAAAAAAAAAAAATTAAATAAAAAAAAAAAATGAGATCCCACCCACTGAGACATCTGGTTCTGCAGAGAAAAAGGTGGTGGGGTTTGCAGTCTGGTGGGGTGTCTGTCCAATCAGCAGGCAGAGGACTGCGGGAGGGGCATGGCACGTTCGTTTTTGCGCCCTCCGTTCATGTGTGCGTATGGCGGCAGTTCGTCCAGAGACGGCCGCACCGCCCCTGACCCTGCTGCGAGCCCCGCCCCCGACAGCCCGTTGGCTGCCGGCTGGCCGGAGGGCTGCTTGTCCATGGCAGCGGTCGACGTACAGGGAGAGGAGGGGGAGCTGGGGTCTAACGAGGGGGCGGGCGGAGCCTCTGAGCTAGGGGAGGGTGGGGTCTGTTGTGGGACTGGGGATTGCTGTGACTGTGTGGAAGAAGGGGGCTCCAGAGGAATCTCATCCATATTGTCCAGATGGAGCTGCGGCGCTTCGGGCGGCTTGTTCTCGCTGCTGTAGAAGAAACTAGACTCTCTGAAAGATGGGTCCAGCTCGTCCTTTAGGCTGCTGATGATCTCCAGAAAGGAAGGACGCATCTTAGGATTGTACTGCCAACACATTCGCATCAGCTCAAACCTACACAAACACACACATACACATACACATACCCGGGTCAGCTCAGTCTGCATCACCAACATGTCCTCCTGTAGTAATGACTGCATCCAGAGGAACAGGGCCTTCCTACAACAAGCTAATATTTACTTTTGCCAAATGTTTGCTTTCTGTTGCTAAAACGGCCGTATGTGACCCCCCTTTACTTTTTGTTTATGAAGCACAGAGTGGATGCTGCTTTCACCAGGGTCCAGCAGCCTGGATCAGACCAGCCTGACACACCAACACGCCATGCATTAAGTTACATTGAGTGTAGCATATGCTTTTTCTGAAAGAAACTGCAGCATTTTGGGCTAAGATGCAGAAATGTTATTGTCCTGCTTTCTACAACAAAGCGAACAGTATTTGATCTAAACCCAATGCTGTTATAGGCTGCCTTCTGTGACAATTCATCAGTCAATAAAAGGTTTACTTTCAATACACTTGTATGATAATGTGTATTCTTGGTTATGCTATAGAATTATTGTTAAAAGTTAGATTTTACTATTTGGCTACAGGGACAGCAAGCAACATTAAAGAAATAGGTTAGTGAGCTTTAGAGGTGCTGAGTAGATTAGGTCACGTTTGAACAGAGCCGGGCTAGCTGTTTCCACCATTTAGAGTCTTTGTGCTAAGCTAAGCTAACCGGCTGTGGTTGCCTAGTTTGCGAGTGGTGTCAATCTTCTCCTCTAATTCTTGGCATGAAAGCAAATAAGCATATTTACCACATTTTAAACTATTCCTTTAAGGCTGAATACATTACTTACAAATGGATGCAGTCTATGCTGTTAGAGTTGAAGTGACAGACCTGTCAAAAATCTAATGTAAAGCTACAAGTTATGCCATACGACGCTGTAAAATATTCAAAAACTGCACACTGCAATTATAATGAAAGTGTTTTTATCTATTATATGTTTAATATTTAAAAAATGATTTCTGTTAGAAAACATCAGTAGAAATTTGCTTTTGGAAGCAAACCCTCTGCCTTCACATTGGTTTTCCTCATAATTAAACCATCTGGCGCTTCCTAAATGTTTTGTGGTGGTGGCCAAATTTGTCTGCCACGCTCACAACTCTTTAGATGTGGATTTACACTTGGGCTGTTCCATATTAACAACAAACGCATCATGGAGAAAATAAGAGCAAAAACAGACGAGCCATGAACACTATCAGCACTGCGGTATGGAAATCTCAATGAGTGCAGGCTGATGGGCAGCAGCACCGCTCCACTGTTTGAGTGAATAAACAGTAGTCCGTTATGATTGAACTAGCAGAGTAGAGGAAAACATGGCACACAGCAAGATATTGGCTTGTAGATAGAAACGTGTGAAATGGAGATTGTATGTGTGTCTTACAGCATGTCAGGACAGTTCTGTGGTTTGTCCAGCAGCCCTCCCTCCATGACGAAGCGGAGCACCTGCTCATTGGACAGACCTTGGTAGGGCTGCTCTGCCAGGGTGGCAATTTCCCACAGTACAACCCCGAAAGACCTAAATGGAGGGAGGGGGTTAAATCTGTGTGTCTTCCATTATCACTACCGTACTCTGAACATATTCTTTGAATGAACTAAAGACAGAAAATGACGTTTGTTTCTGTTTGTGTGCGCCTGCTCACCAGACATCGGAGGTGGTGGTGAAGACTCCGTCCTTAAGTGACTCAGGTGACATCCAGCGGACTGGGAGCAAACCCTTACCACCTTTACGGTAGTAGTCTGTCTCATAGATGTCTCTGGTCATTCCAAAGTCTACACACACACACACACACACACACACACACACACACACACACACACACACACACACACACACACACACACACACACACACACACACACACACACACACACACACACACACACACACACACACACACACACACACACACACACACACACACGTTATGTGGGTCCATATTCTACAGGAGGGTGCTCTTTTCTGAAATTATAGGCCATATTACTGCAGTAACCATAATCCCTTAGAGATCACTCTATTATTACTCATTATCGGAACCATTAGGGTCTTGATGATGGCCTAGACCTTTTCACACTCAACGAGGTTACACATTAAAAATGGGTTGGATCCTATTCTCTGATGGGAAATAAATCTGGACAAAAGATGTTTACTTGCATCACATTTCCACTGAAGAGGTCAGCTCTGTGGGGGATGTTTGCCCCTAGAGGGTTCTCTTTCTGGGAATGAAGTTACCCTTATGATTTGGCCGTCCAATTATTTGACAATGAAAGACATTTCCACTTTATGAGCATGCTCCCAGCTCCCTCCCACCTCTGCTCCATAACTGACAGGGACCTCTGACCTCATTACCGTTCTTTATATCATGGTCTGGGTGAATACTCGATTCTGATTGGCTGTAGGGTGTCCATAAAAAAAGTGATGTAGGACACCTACTAAAGGAGTTCTGGTGAAAATGACTGTTTACTGTTCTAAATTAATGCGCTACATTAAAACTAAAAGGAAATCTGTTATTTTTAACACTGTGTGCTGCTTCAGTGCCTCGTCCTCTGAACACCACAGGATGGAGCTAACACACACGCTGTAAGAAGTTACACTCCTATCACCACAGGATGGAGCTAACACACACGCTGTAAGAAGTTACACTCCTATCACCACAGGATGGCGCTAACACACACGCTGTAAGAAGTTAAACTCCTATCACCACAGGATGGCGCTAACACACACGCTGTAAGAAGTTACACTCCTATCACCACAGGATGGCGCTAACACACACGCTGTAAGAAGTTAAACTCCTATCACCACAGGATGGAGCTAACACACACGCTGTAAGAAGTTACACTCCTATCACCACAGGATGGAGCTAACACACGCCGTAAGAAGTTACACTCCTATCACCACAGGATGGAGCTAACACACACGCTGTAAGAAGTTACACTCCTATCACCACAGGATGGCGCTAACACACACGCTGTAAGAAGTTACACTCCTATCACCACAGGATGGCGCTAACACACACGCTGTAAGAAGTTAGTTATACTGCCCCTCTAAACTGACTTTGTTTCACAGTGAATAACATTATCTCACATCCCGTTCACTGTTCAGGTCACTACTTCAGGCTGCGGCCGACATTAACGTTACACATCGTCAATAAAATTGTTCGTAAAAGTCGTATTGTTTTGGGGACAATGACATGGCTGATAGCTAGCTTGTCTTGTTGTTCAACATATTATCAGTTTTTCTTTTACTGATTGCCAACTGTACACAATGTTATTGACTTTGGATCTTGCTAGCATAGCGTTAGCTTTCTGGCTCGGAGCTGAGCGAACTATAAATTGCTCCAGTTGCTAAGGGAGGCAAGTCGTATCTAAGGTCCTTCCTATTTCCTGGAGGAGTGAACAACGTTTGCATTGCATAAGAACCTTATAGGATGGGAATGATTGTTCCAGGTATTAGTCCAACCGTCAGGCGTAACCAGGGAAACAGAGTTATTGTTTGTAAAAACTTAAGATTTGGATTGTAAAACTAATTAAAATATAAACTAATGATTTAAAAATGTTATTTGGCAAGTGACCGTGGTATAAGCGGGTTACTGCCCTTCGAGGTGTCCATTGTCAGGTATTAATGGACCTCCGCTGCGCGTCGGAGGGTTCACGCCTCACCGTCTTCCATTAATACCTGACAATGGACACCTCGTCAGACAGTGACCCTTACTTACCTCCTATCTTAACAGTGAAGTCCTCGGCCACCATGCAGTTCCTGGCTGCCAGATCTCTGTGGACAAACTTGTTGGCGTTGAGGTAAGCCATGCCGTCAGCGATCTGCCCGGCCATCTGAAGCATCTTCTTCAGAGGAGGGAGAGACATGCTCGACCACTGTTGCTGGAGACAGACAGTCAGATGGGAGAAAAGTAAGTTCTCAGAAGAAGAATAAGGTGGTGTTGCTGAGCCACAGGATATCAGCCCACTTTGAGTACTATATACATACCACATAACTATTAAATGTCATATTGTGACAAGTTCACCACAAAATATGTACTGAAATATGTTATCTTTAGTTAGGATATAAAATGACTCCAATTTGCAGTAACTGACTGTTACAATCCAAGTATATACTGTACAGTCTGTCTGTAGTGTGAGTACAATTCATAAATCTAAGTGTTCAAATGATAAATCCTCATCATAACATGAGAGTTTATGGGTACCTAGAGTTTTTTTTATTTTATTTTGTTGTATCATACATAGGTATTTAGCTCTTTATTGCGAATATCAAATCAAGCTGACATATCCCCATACTAAGAACAGGGAACTGGGGGGAAGAAGCCAATGAGGGTGAGAAGTCAATCAGTACCTCTTTAGGTCGCAGGGAGCGTAAGTAAGTCTTCAGGTCCCCTCGCGTCATCAGCTCCATGATGACCAGGGTGGGTTGGCCCTGAGAAACCACTCCCAGGAGACGAACCTGCACCAAACACAGCACGTCACAACCAGGACACAAAAGGATGGACTGACATTGGGGGGGTGACCAGACACTCTGCTCACAAGAACGAGACGAGATTTTAACACTATTTTAAAGAAAACTTCAATTAAGTAAAATAGTCTTTCCTCAGAGAACAGTGGTTACAATGTAACCAAGCGTTTCATTGAAGCAGTAAACAAAGAAGTAGGCAGCTCTTGAATCAATTTTTGACCATTTTAAGATGAAGGGAGAACATTTCTCTTTGTTTAATATCATTAAAAGTAAAGTTAGGTTTTGCTTTCTGCTTCTGCACGCTGCAGTCTGTGTGTGTGTGTGTGTGTGTGTGTGTGTGTGTGTGTGTGTGTGTGTGTGTTTGTGTGTGTGTGGTGGGCGCGAGTGAGAGAGAGTGTTTTTGCCGGCAGCTTTGTACAATTGCAACTCCGCTACCGCTCTGCAAAACTGAAGTCAGAGTCAACTTTGGCGAACGGAGAGGGGATCTTCTCTGCTAATTTAGAGGTCCAAGCCAGACTCATCTTCAAAGCCAGATGTATTATTAAGACCAACCAGGTCAGACTCCGTCCATGGCTACTGCTCTGCACTTGTGACCGATATTGCGAGACAATTTTTACCTTGACGAGAAGTCTCGTCTTATTTTAATCTTGCGAGACCATCTATATGGTCTTAACATGTGCATGCGTGTGTGTGTGTGTGCATTTACATACCACGTGGTGACAGTTGAACTCCTTCATGACAGAGGCTTCATTGAGAAACTCTATTCTCTCCCTCATGCTGGCCGACTCGTTGACAGTCTTAATGGCGACATGTGTCTCTGGTTCATCTTTGACCACGCCCTTTGCCAAGCCCTCATACACCATGCCAAAGGACCCCTGGCCGAGCTCACGACTCAAGGCAATCTTCTCCCGTGCCACCTCCCATTCATCTGGTACATACACTGCACAGAAAAAACACAAATGTTAATAAAGGCCCTGCATAGATGAATTCCAGTTATTCTGACAATAAAACATTACATTTCTCACATACACACTTCACTCACTTTCTGCGGCGCTGAAGTACTCTGGGTTGACTGAGGCGTACAGGACTCCATTTCCAAGCCGATCACTGTTCCTGACCAAAACGAAAACAGAAATGTTTACCGACACACTTGCACATACTTTTTCGCATGCAATGCATACTTTTGGGATCTGCATGGTGTATAATCATGCAGATCAGTTTCAGCTTCCAAACAATATTGGCAAAATGCAGTACTGAAACATTTCTTAAAGCCTAATTGGGTTGGAGCAATTCAAAACATTGTTTTAAGATAAAAAAACAGAACTTTGTATTTCAGCATGGGCGTTGTTAATTTCTAACATAAATTAATTTCTATATATCACAACATTATCCCCCAGCTTTTAATTAGTTATGTCCAAATAAAGATTGGTGAAGCATGTTCTTTATTTTCTGAGCCCAATAGCTGGCGCTCAACAAAGGGTTGAAAGCACACTCAACTGTAGGGATCGACCGTTTTATCGGCCGGCCGATATATTGGGGGATATTCACGTCTTTTACGTGTATCGCATCGGCCGATACGCGGCTGCTGCGTTCGCCGATTTTCCCGGCATTATTTACAGACAGGCGTCCACACAGGCAGCTCTGTGTTGCTATACGCTGCAGTTCACGTGCAGACCATGCACTGCCCCTCCCCCCACTAGCAGAGTGCTAGAAGACTGCTCAAGACAATGGTAAGTTTTAAACTTTGAAAGCATCTTTTAACTGTTTGACTTTGCTGAAATATTGCCATACATTTGAAAGTGGAAACCCGTTGCTCTATATGTGCTTGCAACTATATTACTTGTGTTTAGAGCCGTTTGCTGACGTTATCATTATCCAGCCAGTTCAATGGTGGTAGAGTTTTTTTAGTCAGCATCAGCTACTAAACAGTTTGTGTGTGTGTGTGTGTGTGTGTGTGTGTGTGTGTGTGTTGTGTGTGTGTGTGTGTGCGTGCTAGGGCTTTGACTCACATTTTCATTTAGACCTACTAGTGTTGTCTTTGCTTATTAGGCGGCATATTAGCTTTAGACATGCTAATTTTATTTTATGTAGAAAAATTGATACAATGGCAGTCTTAAATTACAAATCAAGCACTTTATTTCAATGGCTACTTTTCAGGTTTATTGTTTCCTTAAATTATTTAAATGTGTTGACAAAGGACATTTTGTGATGACCTGATTATATCTGTCTTATGTCAGCAAGCAATGCATCATCAAGGCTGTGTTGTAGATGTTGATGAAAGCCTTTTACTCTTGCACAGTTAACCATATACAGTGCACACTTCGCACACAGAATGCAGAAGTGACACTGATCTGTGTTTTTGTTTATTATTTTTAAAGAAATGGCAGAGCAGATTCCGAAAACAAATCCAGTGTGGCAGGGTTTACATTTTTATGATGTAAATTGAGGGAGCAAAAGCAGTATCGGCTCCAAATATCGGCAGCCCATATTGGTCATCGGCTAAGGCTGATGGAAAAAAAACAATTTCGGCATTGGCACTAAAAAAATCCATATCGGTTGATCCCTACTGAACTGCCGTTCCTTGAGCCCGTTTCTCTAAACCAAGAGCTCCATCTAGTTGAGTCAACAAAGACAACTAATGCTTCATGAAGCTTCATTTGGACATCACTAGTTTAAGTCACACAGAAATACATGATTTTTTTCTCAACTTCAGTTTTGTTCATGTTACATATTCTGACACAAACACTACCTTAATATTACAAGGCACAACCATAGATACAAGAGGGTGCCAATGACAGTAAAAATTCTAGCTTTATTTGACACTTAGTTTTATGGACTATAATTTTTTAGAAGCATTTTGCTTTCTTTCGAGTGGTTTGTGATTGAATATGAATCATAGTGTAGTGTGGCCACATTGACCATTAGCAACTGGGTGAAAGTCAAATTGAAAACATTCTAGAGGAGAACGAGAAAAACATTTTCAGCCATCACCACCACTATGTGTTTTACTAATAGGGTTTTCTGTGTCTGTTGGCTTGGTTACTCAGGTTAGGTAGACTTATTTTGTTGTTACATTTTGTTTCTAATTGTCTTATGCAGTTGCACTTGGTTATGAAACAATTGCTGTGCGCTACACCTATAACTACAGTACACACACACACACACACACACACACACACACACACACACACACACACACACACACACACACACACACACACACACACCTTTTCCTGCTGAGGACCACCAGCATTGAGACGAAAAGGCAGATGACGAGAATGATGGCGATAGGAACAAAGATCATAGCGTAGAAGACGTTTTCATATCCTGTTGGGTCAAACACTTGAATTACTTTAATGATAACCTTCATTGTCATATCTGTGCTGTTCGAAAACAGATTTAAAGACAAGAAGTGATGCAGTTTGATGATACATGCCAGTGTGCGTCTTACGTTCAGCCACATAAAGGTCCAGAGGGGGTGTCCAGGAGCCGTTGCCAGCCAGTGATGTGGCTCTCACTCTGACTGAGTAGTTTCCTGGACTGAGGTTGGACAGCCGAACGCCTCGTTGGGCCTGATACATCTGGCCAGAGACACATTCGTGCTTCTCGTTCTGACACAAACACACAAAAAACAAAAAAGAAAGCTTATTATAGACTGAATTTTACAAGTGAAAAGTCTAATGAAAATGCAAAACCCTCTGATTTTTTATATCTTAACTGTAAAATTAAAAGAAAAGGCAAGATAAACAGGGCCAGACTCAGCCTACATCATCATTAATAAATAATAGCGTTTACCATGCCTGGTCATTGGGCTAATATGTAAGCCCAATTGTTGCCATTTAACAAATTGCGGTTTCTTTTGTGTTATGGTTGTGGTTCTGATACGGTTTACTGGGTTAATCTATTGTGTGAAATGTCTTTTGCTTTGATATCATGACCAAAAATGTTTCTTTAAAATTAGCATCTACTATTACTACATTATATTTTGTTGTTTCTGTTGTGTCCGGATCTACCTTGCACTACTGTCAGACCATTAGGCTAAACTTTAATGTTGTATCGCCCATGTACAGGCCAGGGGTCTTTCATCGGTCAGCCCACTATAACTTACTTAATAACACCTAATACCTAATGTTAACGGAGTACTCATCAGATTTAGTCTGTGACACAAAAGTAAGGTATGATATGCATTAAGGGGACATTGATTTTCCTCAAACTATAGATGACTTGTTAGAGGGGTCAACCAGCATTTTGCTCAGATGTGGACGGCGCTAATACATAAACTCTTACAATGAATTCTGAATAAATAAACATCCATTTTCTGGCTTCCTAGTTCTTGTCAAAAACAGCAGGTCCTCAGTGAGGTGGGAGGCAGATGTACAGATGTTGTCTTACTTCAGCAGCCAGTTTAAACTTGATCTCATACATGAGGATGAGTCCGTTGGGGTGGAGAGGCTCTGGCCAGCGCAGAAACACCCAGTCCTCGTGGCCCTCCCAGGTCACATGGCCGGGTATGTCGTCAGCCTTTTCTGCAGACACACAGGGACAAGAGGTTCCCAATGGAAACACAGAAGTCACAGGTTTGATTTCTACAAACGCCTTGTGTATCCAGCGTATCTTTCAACATCTTCAGTGGCTAGAAAATCAAAACATTCGTCAACGACCTTTAACGTCTCGGCAGAAATATATACCTGGATGACACGACACTACAGTGCTGGTCAAATATGTTCATTAGCGTGTACTATATTTCTAAACAGACCATTCCTCCTCTAACCTGCAGGCTTGGTTCTGGAAAAGACAAACTCTGCGGCACTGCAGCGCTGGACCTGTCGATTGCAGGCGTGAATGTCGATGCGGTAAACCGTGAACGGCTGCAGGCCAGAGATCTGCAGCTCACGCTCCGTCACTGCTTGCTCCACAAACTCGTACTCTCTGTCGGCTGGCTCCAAGTCCGCGGTGCTGCTGTTACCAGCTGCTTGGACAGGAGGGACAGTGCTGCGGTTGGTGTGCAGCCGGTTGTGGCGGGGGTGGGTGGAGTTGGCTATGCCAAAGAGATCTCTACGGCGACGGTCTGGTGGCCTGGAGGTGAGAGGAAAAGCATGATGGAGCGGAGATACAAGAGAGGTAAGGATGGAGGGATGGATAAAGGACAAAGTTGGGAGAGAGAAGACAGGACAGTTTTAAGATGAGTATGGAACCATCAAAATGTAATTGATTTCCCCACCCCCAAATGCTAAGAGGGATATCTGAAAGTAAATGGCAAAGGTCAAATGAAAATGTAACATTTACAAGGTCAGCTGAAAGGAGAATGCAGGAAATGTGATTACACCTGTTGTTTATCTTTAGAAGAAAAACTACACCCATCCCTTTCTTCTACATCTGCAAAACATACTGAGAACTAATTAATATCAACTGAATCAAGCTCTGCATATGTGTGTGTGGAGACAAAGAGAGATAATGTGACTCAGATGTCTGAAGTGAAAGGCAGCAGGCGAACTCCCTCAATCAGAAAGAAGCTAAAACATAATTCAGAAAAGAGGCAAAAAGAGCTCTTCGGTGTGAACATCAGTTGGTCAGTGTGTTTTTAAACTACTACGCATAACCATATAATGGTCAACAACTGAAGACAGTTACTGATCTGCACTGGAGGTCCCTGGAAAATTCAATCCACACCAGTGCCATACAATAAAGCAATGATAAAAAGTCACTTACCTTGGTGTAAAAATTGAGTTGTGCAGGAAGTTTTCAAAGACTTTTCTGTAGGAGGCGTCAGCAGCTTCGGCCTCCAGGTCCTCGACTGATTTGGGGCAGGGGCAACAGGGGCCTTTGTCTGGCCCATCGGCATCTGGCTTAGTGGGATTGGTGTCCTCTTCCTGGTCTCCCACACCTATGGCAGCGATCCTTATGGGGATCTTCAGCTCTGGAGGAGGACGCAGAACATGTGTTTCATGACATGTGTACTCTGTAACTTAACAAATAGCAATACAGTTGTATAAGTTGTGCGTGTGTGTATGAACCTTTAGAGCAGTAATTGTGCTGATACAGCTCTCGGTCTTCGGCTTGTTGCTGCCATCGGACCAGGTAGTAAGTTTGGTTTCCATTCGGTGAGATAGGGGGCGACCAACGCACCACCAACTGTGTAGATGAGTTAGAGTATGCTCGCACATCCTGAGGCATGGAGGGTGCTGAAAGAGAGACCAAAAAGACTGCTTCGTACAGTAAACCCGGTTTCCTCACTTTTGTCCTTCACGATGGGATGAACAGCCTGCCAATGCAGATGTGATTCTCATCACATCATGGCACTGCTACGTCTTTACAGTGCAGCTGGATTTATTTAAAGCAATCCTCCATTCCATCTAATTATATCATAGATTTTCTAAATCAGATTTTTTCCGTCTCTTTGAGTTGCAGCTGTGTTTACTCAAACAGTCTTCCTCTCCATCTCCTTACACTGTGTTTGGATCACATGCAGAAATGCTAGCACACTGTTGAATAGATGTGGGATTGTTTCATAATGACAAATAAGCAGCAATGCGGACAGAACATTTAGCTGTCAGTAAGAGTGTTCTGGTGAGATGACAATGTTAATATCACTGTAAAACAAGTGAATTGTAGCATTAAATGCTTTTCCAATCTTCCAACAACCACTTCTGGCTGCTCTTCCTTTACTGTCCAGGACTGACTTCTGACCTACATCTACTACAGTCACTTACTGTATGTGAAACTCTCCTTGATTGACTTAGCTGAGGCTTTTATCACCTCTCTTTTATTTCACAACCAGTCCCCGTAAAGTTTGTATTATATTCTCTGACAATGCAGACCTTAAACTTTAACAACTGGTTGCTTATAACCTTGGTAACCTATGAAATTATATTTACCTGAAGGGCTTGTGCGGATGTAGACCACCTGGCTCTTGGCACTCGGCAAATGTTTGTCTTCCACCATGAGTGTGATGGCCTTCACGAAGACAGCGTACTGCGTCCAGGGCTTGAGGCTGGACAGCAGAACCCCGGGGTCTGAGTCCTTGTCCGGCCTCAGCTCCACATCCACCATAGTCCAGCTGTTGGAGCCACAGCCGTCCTGCCCATCGTACACTGTGATGTTCTGGTACGGCCTGGAAGGAAAAGGGTTCAGAATTTATTATTTTGTATGATTAACAATTTTTTGTTCATTTTAAATTTACAAAACATACAATTTACAACATGAACACACCATTTTGTGTGTTATTGTGTATTAGTAATGGATATACACCTGCTTTATTCTTGTGTTTACACATCACTGATAACGCCGTAAATTCAAACAAAAGTCGAAATATCACGAAAAAGGTTTTCACTGTGATTTTTTAAAATAACATCATCTAATGGGGCCCTCTACTTCTGCAATAGTTTGATGGCACCTGACTAAAGAATTAGCAACACCAACAGTTTATCTCTGTAAGCTAGTGGAAGGAAATAGACATTCATTTGCATTTTCTTTTTGGATGGAAACTTGGCTAATAATTAGTTAGATTTATTTGTTGATCAGTGTATTTAAAGTCCTGTTAATCCATCGGATAGTGAGGCTCCAATAGATCCTGGATTTTTGCCTTTGAACAAACCGATTGGTAAGCCGGGGGAATCAAGTTCCAGCTGCTATCACTGCAGCCATCAGGAGAAAGATGGAGGGCAGGAACCAGCAATGACTGGGGGGCATTCTGAAAAACTTACGCCTCCTTGTAGTACACGATAAAGCTGATGAGGTCTCTGTAGTCAGGGGGACGGTAGCGCTGCCAGGTCAGTTTGATCCTCGTACTGCTGGTGCTGTTGGACTTAAATGTCAGGATTGTACTTTCACCTATGTAGAGGGAGTGAGCACGGAGTCAAAATCAAAGCACCGTTCAAATGTGCAGCAATGAGTCCTGTTGACAGAGTAGTGCAGTAAATAAGGACACGTGGTGCAGAACATTATCAGGCTCAGAAGGGGCGTTTGCAAACTGTTGTGAACTAGAGTAACTCCTGTACATGTACTGGACATAGCAATTCAATTTTTTGTGGACCCTTACAGCTGGCTCTGTCGCCGTTGTTTCGGAAATCGCTCTCATCGAAACGGCCCTGGATGGCCGTCTTCTCCCACATCTTGCGGATCTCGGACATGCAGAGCTTTGGGTTGGCTCTGAAGAACAGCTTTCCTGCCTTGATGGTGAGGTTATGCTGCTTCCAGTCCCAAAGATACTGGAGCTGCTGGTTGTCAACTGCCAAGAAGGCGTACGCGCTAGAGGGCAGAAAGTAGTGAGGATGAATGAATGATGGTCAACAAACTGCTTGCTTCTTGATTCTACCTTCATTGTATAATGTTTCAGTGTTGGCTTATTGTGTGTATTGTGGTACAAGCCAAGCCGAAGGCCAACTTTCCCATCAAGGACAATGCCTTATTTTCAGTGCAAAATGGGAAAACCGCACAATAAGGTGTCAAAGAAAGAGGGTATATAGAAGTGAAAACTTGTATATATACACCTGCTAGTCCTTTTCTATAAGGGGAAGCAATGCAGAGTACTTAACTCTTTTCAGAAGATATCCAGAAACAACCTGGGACATCAGATTAACTAGGGACTGCTTTTTTATGTTAGAGATGAGAGGAGATGCAGTGTTTATGAGTCATTGGATAACACACAGACATTTAGGAATGACTGTAATGTGGACCTTGGGACAGTAAGATTTCGCTGAACTCAAGGAGAAACAGACAGAGGAGTGTAAAGGCCTCTCCATGACCCTAACACAACCTTTCCTTGGACTGTAGGAAGTTATGCTGCATTCAAGGTCTTATAAAAAAAAAAAAAAAAAAGAGGGACGTATGCAGTTAGCTGCAATCAGTATATTTACTTTTCCAGTTAAAAAAAGATTTTAAAAAAAGACACTGAAGTGTTTTTTGTTTATTTCAGTGATGATATTACAGTCACCAACCCAAAACAAGGAAGTCTTTCCTACATAAAACACTTTTCCAGTCTGCACCCTCACAGTCAAAACACCCTTTCCTTTTTCTCTCCATCCTGCCAACCTTTCAGTGGTGACCTCGTCTAGCCACATTAGAACACTAACGCTGCACAATTACTCTGCTTGGTTACTTCCACAACTCTCACAGCAACAGGAAAATTGAGAATGAAAGGGAAAAAGTGTCATCCTCACATTAGAGTATGGTAACAAAACTTTTATTTAAGTCAATATTTTGTTTTGTATATTTGTCTATTGACTCTGGAGCTGAGTACTATTCACCACAATACATACATTACAATTACAATACATTACGATTCAGGAGAATCCTCTAGAGTAAAAGATATTTCAAGAGATCACAAGAGTAGAACGGAGTGTACGGCAACATCAGTCACAACTGTAGGAGCTAAAAGATGGAAGCTGAGATTTTGTGTGTAGGTGCAGGTGCAGTTAAATGTATGTGTGTTTGTGTGTGGTCCTACTCGTCCAGAAGCTCTTCTCCGTCGATGTATCTGAGGCTGCGGAGAAAGGCCAGGGAGGTCAGAGTGTGGGAATGTCTGATCCGCACATTACCGGTCACCCTCTGGATCAAACCGGTGAAACTCTCCAGCTCTGCCACCATGTTGTCTAAACACACACAAAGACACCCACAGACACACTAATGTTATTGCCTATTTTTTCACCTGTTTTATTAGTCTATTTATGTATTTATACCTTCTGTTTTATATACACTGTTTCTGAACTACTGGAATTGTAAATCTTGTGATTATATTTCATACTATCTAAAACTTGCGGAACTCCCTATGTTTGACATCTTTGTTTTTGTATGTGTTTAACAGGAAATCACTTCATTACATCATAAATAAACAGCCATATACCTAAATAGCCTTTTTCCTTGTGTTCAACCTTCTCCCTCGTATCCCTTCCTACGCTACTATGTGCATTCCAGATTTTTCAAGCAACGGCTGAAAATGATACACTTTCCAGAACTTTTTAAAAGCCCTGGGGTCTCATTTATAAACGTGGCGTACGCACAAAACGGGGCTGAAAAAGTGCGTACGCCACTTCCCACGCAAAGGTTGTGATTTATAAAAAACAAACTTGATGGAAGAATGTGCGGTCCTCCACGCAAACTCTGACCCATGCGTACGCACATTTTGGAGACAAAATAGGAATTGGAGACGCAGATGGTGAGGTGGTGAACTGAAGTCAGACTGCAGAGAGTAAATGGGAATAACGATTAGGCTACTCTTAATATGTTGAAGTATTAATGCCTCACGCACATTTCTTCACACCATATCATGAAGATTAAATCCAGCAGTGTTATTTACGCTTGTACTGAGTGATAATTGTTCCATAAACACCTCAAACTCAAATCTTAAATCAAAACTTGTTCTTAATAATTAATCAGCGCTGTCTCGCCGTCACACTGTCCAATACGGAGCGCAGGAGGAGGAGATGGCCCGACTGCATGGATAACAGCAGAACACAGTGTAAATAACTAAATATCTGTCTTTAAAACTGTGCATATATCATCAAATGTCAAAGTCTGAAAATACAGCCGTTAAACTCTCGCGCAATCGTTCCGCTCTATGTCCTCGTTATCAGTCCGAACTTTAATACTGTTCATAACAAAACCTGCATGAAGAAAAGTGTGTTTGCCTATTACATTTCGATTTCAAATTGTATCTCGGGGTGGGGGATACCACTAGTTGATGCTGCAATTTTAGCAAGGTGTTAACAATCACAAATTGTTGTAAATACTGCGGTGAACCCGTGCGTAATGCTGCATGGCACTGTAGTAATAAAAGGTAGTCTATAGATCAGGTTTCCTACACTGTCGTCATGATTCAGTGTAACGAAAGAACAACTGCCAGGGTCATTAACATACTGATGTTCAGCATTCACGAGGTGCTTTGCATTGACTATTTATGGTTAAAAATGGGCGTTTACAGGGCAGGATAAGAGGCTGATTCACGTATGCACGCTTGTAGGTAACCTCTGATTTATAAAGGGAACATTGCTTACAGGTGTGCGTACACACGGTTTTATAAATCAGACTTTTTTTCGGCGTACGCTAATTTGGGCTTTTGGGCGCACTTACACTTATAGTAAGGATCCTACGCACAGTTTTATAAATGAGACCCCTGGTCAAGGCTAATCTTGACATCACTTCTGCTTCGTAGAAGAATTTATGTTAGCAGATTTTTTTAGAGGAACACAAAATTGCTATGGTCTAAAGTGTTTTGAAAACCCAAGTCCAGAGGAGACTTTTCCAGACTAGGACCAATTCCTTATGTGGCTACTGGTGGCAACGGTCGTGGTTTAACAATATTTAACTAACTCTTTAAATTAAGTGACCAGCGAAGAAACTGTAGAGTGGTGGTAGAAACGTAAGTATTAAGTGTAGTGTTGCAATGGTGTTGGTGTTGCAATCAAGCTTGTGACCGGGAGGTCGCCGGTTCAATCCCCAGACCGACAGGATAAAAACTGGGTGGGGAAAGTGACAGAGCAGCGCTTGTCCCTCCCTCATTAGCACCACTGAGGTGTCCTTGAGCAAAGCCCTTAACCCCAACCTCTCCAGTGGAACTGCTCAGTGGCCAGCAGATCAGACTGTGGCTGTACTGGGCAGCATCCAGGTATGAATGTGGAACTGTGACAGGTCATCGTTGCAAATGAGAAATTGTTCTCAAACGACTTACCTGGATAAATAAAGGTTAAATAAAAAACATTTAAAAAAAAAAAGGTACACTCAAGCAGCAACCTCCTGTGCTGAAAAGTGAAACCAATGCAGATGTGCCAAAAACTGCAGTTCATCAAGTGGCCACTTGAGGCTGGCTCAAAAAGGGAGTCAATCGCTATAGACCACCAATTTTAGCTTAATTTGGACTCTTCAGAAACCAATGGAAACTTTGTCCATATTTTATACAGTCTATGGGTACACTGCAGTACTTACGGCCTCTGCGGATGTTGATATGCAGGTTGCCTTTGATAACAGTGCAGCCTTTGAGAGACTGAGCGGCATCCATGGAGTCGATGACCTTCTCCTCACATACTTTATCACACAGACCATCACAGGCTGTACAGAACATACTGGAGACAGACAGGGAGAGATAGAGAGGGACAGTACGCTGTCATTTTACTGATGTACATTCATACTCGGAACTCTTGTAGTCTCTCCTGACCTTTAATTATTTTATTTCTGCCCTTGAAAAGTTTTACGGCAATGTTCGACAGTACCAGCTAAATTATGTCTAGAAGAGATTCCGAGATTTGATTAGAAACCTTTATTTATTTTAACTACAGGTTTAATGCGCCCAAGGATAGATGGTAGCCTCTACACTAGTCTTGCATCACCTATCTCCACAGCGCTGTGGAGGAAGGTCTGGCCCTTACACACAGCATTCCTGGATGGGAGAAAAACTTGCTCCAGTTAATTGCCATTTCTTTAAACCAATCACAATCGTCTTGGGCAGCGCTAAGCGCCGGACGCCACAGCGGTGCCTCTGCAAAAACAGCCTCGGGAAAGAACTTGTTTTGGTGGAACATGTGCAAATTAGGGAGGCGAGCTCTGGAATTAAAATGGCTGTCGAGTGTGTAACATCCATTTTACTCAAAAAATAAATAAATAATTTGACTGTCGGTTCTAGCTCGGAGGGTGTTTCCCGAACCGACTGAAGTTTAGATTGGCAACACAAAGAAATTGGAAGGTGAGGGACATGTGGCCGAAATGAGGGACATTTCCGACGGCACTGGAACAATCCCATAAACGAAAGGTCGTCGATATAGACTACCTCTACACTACCTGCCCTTTATTGTAGCTGTTGTATTGTATTCAGTTTTTGTTTTTTTGGTGAAAGAATAGAATGAAAACTGATAGCAGGGTGTGGAATTGGTACCAATGTCAGACCAACAATAATAGTACCTGCATCCAGTGGCTCCATTTCAGCCCTCTGTGTAGACTGCAGCTCACCTGTTGGGTGTGGTCTGCATGTACCCATGTGGGCATTCCGACATGCACTCTCCGCCGTGGATGACAAAGCTGTTGAAGTCGGGGAGATGGACTTTGGAGCAAAGCTCGGCACTGATGCATCTCCAGCCCTCGAACTTGTAGGTGCCTGGAGGGCAGTCGGCCACGCAGCGTCCTTGGTGGTAGTAATGCACACATGCTGCACATGCTGTGTCACTACCAGGGAGTGTGCAGCTGCCCAGACACTGAGGGTGGCAGCACTCGCCGGCCGCAGTGCACGCTCGCCGTACACACTTCTCTGGGCACTCTGGTAGGGAGAAAGAGAGAGAGGACATTATACCTATGCAGATGATTTATAAATCTGACTTATATTCAAGACATTCCTTTAGTGTTGCCGCGATTAGTCGACTTAGTCGCCGTACACAATTTGACCAGCGGGCAGCGGCGCGGCCGCGACACCCCAGGTCGCCGGATGGTGTTGTTAAGAACTTGCAATGTATAACTATTATCAGACCGGCCCTCGCGGCCTCGAAACACTACCGGCCCACCGGGAAAAGTCCCGCCTCCGCCTCTGAACGTAAGTATATGATTATTAATGAAACGGCGAGCAAGTCTGTGCTGTTTATTAACTCTCGAGAAGTACAATGACTGTATTTGGATGTTAAACAGGCTACTTTGGCAGTAATGTTTTAAACCCCACCATGCACGCAAGTGTAAATGCGAGCAGCTACACACTGCCTGCGTGGCGTGCGTGGCGGCTGCGTGGATTTTACGGTCTTTACACACCAGAAACGTGTCTGACGCGGTGCTGCTGCTGCTAGCCTTGTCTGGACACATGGATGTTTCTTGATTTACTGCACTAAAGCAGCAGTATACTTCATGTTAAACATAAATATATACTGATCTGATTACAGCAAAGACAACGTCGGCAGTATTGACGGCAAATAGGCTCCAGAATATTTCCTTCTGTATTGACAGGTGCAATATTTTGAATTACATTTATATCTGCATTTATGTCATTTTTTTATTTGGTAACATTTAAGTTATTTATATTGTTTATGGCACAGGTGACATTTTATGTTTTGTCCCTTCAGTTGAGAAATATAAAATGGACAAAATACAAACACTTGATTTTTTCTTAAATTAGTCGTAAAGTTTAGTCGACTAATCGAAAAATTTGTCGAAAGATTAATCGTTAGAAAATTTGTCGTTAGTGGCAGCACTACATTCCTCCCGTATATAATACTAGATCATATTACTCATGATAGAGATGTCAGCTTTATTTTGGCTCTAATTACAGTCTGATTCTGATATTTGTATTTACATACAGCTCCAAGTGCAAAATTAGCATAGCAATCAGACAGCTGAAAAGTCCCCGTTGTGCGATTAATAAAGGATTTTGAATCTGAACAAACAACAAACACATGTTCCCCCCAACAATAAAGGGGCATTCCTTACTAGGAAATGTTAGCATGTAACAAATAAACCAGTCAGTCCTCAGCCTGAATTACACAGTTGCATGAGGCTATTGGTTGAAGTCCTGAACAAACGATTTGCATTTAGTGCCCGACAACACATATGCAGACACACACACACACACACACACACACACACACACGCAGACACACACACACACACACACACACACACACACACACACACGATCTCTCTGAACCCAGCTTGTAGACTAAAAACAGACACCCATTAGTAAGGCGTGCAGACTGCTTCAAATCCAACCAAGAACTGTGTGAATGTTTCATTTGTCTAAAAAAATGTCAGAACAGCTAACAAAACCATAGATAAAGCTCCGACAGGTTGGTAATGAGATACCACCGTTGTTTGCTGGGTGGGCTGGTGTTGAGCCCAGTAGTTCATCCCAGATCCGCAGTAACAAAGTCCTCTCCACTCCAGGTTTTCCACCGAGCACTGCTTCAAATAACTGGTCCAGTTGCTGTGGTGTCCCTCTAAATAAGATATTGTAGTTGATGACAGGGAAAACTGATTGAGAAGTTCCAGAAGGAAAACACTGGACTGCCCTACGTACAGTAAAGAAAGAAGCTGCACCTTGCGGTGGCCTTTGTCTCTACAGCAGGGAAATTTAAATCAAGCATGACGGAGGTGGGGAGCAACCAAACACTACAGCAGCTCAGTTCACCAAGTTGAAACAGACACACAGACACACACAGACACACACAGACACACACAGACACACACACACACACACACACACACACACACACACACACACACACACACACACACACACACACACACACACACTCATAATCACCGTTAAGTTCAGCATCAACTTTTAACCCGGCTTTACTAACAGTAGCTCATTGGTTTAACATGACCGTACAAACAGAGATAGAAGCTGATTGGTTCAAACTCAATCTACAGAGAGAAAAATGTTTGAGACCTTCAAAGCACCTCGACTGTCTGCCGCAGAAACAAACACTAATTGCTATGGAAACACTTTAAATCAATGCTTGAAATGATTTGTCTGCGTGGTGGTATGTGTCCTGCACGGCATAAAGAAAATGGGAGGGATATCTGAACCAGAAACAACTTGATGAACAAAAAAAACTTAATTTTGATTATGTCCTTCACTTTGTTTGGTCTCTGTTTAAACACAGCCCTGGCTAACCTAAGTGAAGTTTTGGGAAATCATGTGTTGTTTATAAGATGCTGAGTGATAAAACACTGAATCGCGTTTCAACATGTTGCCTCCAGCGTCTCTGTCAAACAAACTTAAGACACCAGGCCGGAGAAGATGCCTACTGCTACTCCTCTTATTTATATTTCAGTGATGTATCCATCATGACTCCAGAATCAATCTTTTAGTCAGGATCTATGCAATTTGTCCTTGTCTTATTACTGTGCTCAAAATGTATAAACTGATGCTAAATAAGCTGGATGCTGCCTGTAAGGCTCAATGGAACACAACAGAGAGATTCCAACCATCTGTTTGATCTTTTACCTCTCCAACTTGAAGCTCATTGCTTAAGAAAGTGTGCTTTGGCTGCCATAAAAAGCAGTGACAGCTGAATTCATGACGTTGGAGACATCTACTGTCCTTCCAATATAACAAACATTCATATCAGATGGCCTGTAGACGGAGGACTCTGAGGGAGAGGAAGGAGATAATCTGTGGCTGAAGTTTAGGCTCAGGCTGGAGCTGTTAGTCTGTGGCCTCCTAAACACAACTCACCCACTGACAAGTATAGGGTGTTTGAACATGCATTGTACTAGAGCTGCCCAGATTAATCGATTAGTTGTCAAATATTAAATAAATCAAATCGCCAACTACTTTCATAATCGATTAATCAGTTTGAGTCATTTATTTAAGAAAAAAAAAATTCTCTGATTGCGGCTTTCTTGAATATTTTCTGTTTTTTTCACTCCTGTATGCCGGTAAACTGAATTTATTTGAGTTGTGGACAAAACAAGACATTTCAGAACCTCACCTTGGGCTTTGGGAAACACTGACATCTTTCACTATTTTTATAGACCAAACAACTGATTAATCGAAAATAGTCTACAGATTAATAAATAATGAAAATAATCGTTTGGTGCAGCCCTACTACAGTGAACGTAAGCATTCCACTGGACATCTGCAACATAATGGATCCCAGCTTTTGCCGTGTTTACTGCACTTCTAGAGACAAGGTGATGCAAAGCTGCAGCACACAGAGAGGATGTGGAGTAGTCTAGTAGGAGAAAAGGGGAACGGGTAGAGGAGGAGAATGAGAGGGAGAAAGTGTAGAGGATGAAGAAGAGGAGGGGACGAGGACACACACACACACACACACACACACACACACACACACACACACACAAACTATGCTGGTGGTAAACATGAAAGTGGACCATTTATGTAGCCTAGAACATTTTTTTAGAGCTGCAAAAAATAGTTGTTTCATCGATTAATTGTCAATTATTAAATGAATTGCTAACTATTTTGATAATCGATTAATCGGTTTGAGTCATTTTTTTTAACGAAATTAAATGTGAATATTTCCAATTTTCTTCTCTCCTCTGTGACAGTAAACTGAGTTGTTGACACAACAAGACATTTAAGGACGTCATCTTGGGCTTTGTAAATCACTGATCCACATTTTCTTTTACATTTTATAGACCAAACAACTGATTGATTAATCAAGAAAATAATCAACCTATTATTCAACAATGAAAATAATTGATAGTTGCCGCCCCAACATTTTTTTGTCATCTCATAGACTTATCCAATGGAACTTTTTGCTGGCTGGCCCAGGTGGTTACCATTGTTATCACAGCATTTGCATAGGGAAATGTTGTGCTTCCTATTTTTGTTATGTTATCTTTTGGCACATTTGATTTTGAATCACTTTATTAATACGGTGTGGTTTCATCAGTCTGAAATGGGTATTCAAATGAAAAGGTGGGTTGTAGAAGGTTATTGTAAGTAAGGGAGTCCAGGTACTAAAACAGTTTTCCATTCGGTCATTACACAGCACTCTGGCTACTGTGGGTCAAAAAGCCGATACAGGGCTTACTGGGAAACAGAAATAGCAGCCCAGCAGGAAAGTAGGCTGGGTAACTAACACCAGCCAAAGGGCGGGAAAATGTTGCTTCTAAACTCATTTATTATAACAGCCATGTAGAATCAAATAGGACTTCAGAGTAAGATATGATTCTAAATATTTTGCCGGCTGGTTAAACAATAAAAGTGGCAGGTGGACTTATGTCTCTCTCTCTCTCTCAATTCAATTTGCTTTATTGGCATGAACAAAGAAAACATGTTGTTGCCAAAGCAGTTTACAGAAAATACATATCACATATTAAATACATACAGTAGGTGTCACATAAATTCTATACTGTGTCATAAACATACAACATTACAAAATTCTCTCTCTCTCTCTCTCTCTCTCTCTCCTGATCAACTAAGAATTAAAATCCTTTCTAACTGTTAATCCTTGTTTTCAGCGCCCATCCTCGGGGTGACAGGAACAGGATGTCCCACACAGACACACAGTTGCTGTGATGACGCTCCAGGCTTTAGCAGTGTGTACAACTCAGCAGCACAGCACAACAATAACAGGCAAAGGCAGATGTCTAGACTGATGACCGCATCATCAAAAACACACACAGATCTGTATCAGGTAATAAGTGTCAATTTAACCTACACATGTTTTCAATGTGAATAATATCCTCAGTCTTTGCCATGTCACAGACCCACAAAAGGTCCACT